>NW_017234839.1:12373-20122 GCF_000208745.1 Theobroma cacao | reverse complement strand
TTTATGGTGTTAAGTGTAAGAATTAAGCTTGAAATTCACATATTCCTCATGAGTTCATCATTGGCCGAATCTTCCTTGTAGAGTGTTGATGGTGGATTTGATTTTATTTCAAGTGAATTGGTTAGGAAATGATGAATTATGGTGAGAAAATCAAGTAGGAAAAATCATAGTGTTGATGCACTCACCATGGCCGAAATTCTCCAGAAGAAATGTGAGGATGGTTTTGCTAAATTTTAAGTTATTTAACTTGTGTTTGATGATTTGGAGTATTGGGAGAAAAATGGAATTATTTGGAGTTGAATTGGACGTATTGGCCAATTAATTTGGTGATAGATTGAGTTAGGCCAATACTGTTTTATATAGGTACATAATTGAATTTATATTGAACACCGTATTTAGATAGTTACCCGAGTATTTCACATCCCATTTCATGCATTAGTATAGAGCCTGAATTGGTTTTATAACAATTTAGCACAAATGTAGTAAATGGCTTATTGTGCATTATGTCTAGGTGGCGAGCATTCTGGCAAAAGTAAAGAAATTGCACCCGAGGATCAATAGTCAGAGTACTCCAAAATTCAAACTCCTGATACAGTGAGTAACCTTATCATCATCTTGATTATCTGAAGTGAATTTTAATTCGTTTTTGTGATTTTATGGAAAATGAGTTTAAATGGTAAATCTTTATGTTTTAAAAGCAAAATGTGATTACATGAAATGATTTTATAAAATTGTCTTGAAATTGAATGATGGTTTTGGAAAATGGAGTAATTGGAGACTGATTGCTGTGTTGTAAATTATGGTTTGAATTGAATGGCTTATGATAATGTGGGCATGAGTGGCTGGATTTGGTAAATGTGCTGAAAATGTATGAATTGTTGATTTGCCTTGAGAGGCTGTAAAATAAAATAATTGCCATGTCATGCTGTTGAATTTTATTGAATTGGTGGGTTATAAATTAGTCGCTGCAGTGGACGGGTTCTGTGGACTAGCTTATTAGAGAAGCACGGTAACCCTATTATGTTCTTACCTTAGTATGAGAGGCACAGATGGATAACTCCTGAGGTTAACACTTTAGAGTTCACTTCACGCCAAACCGCCACGTGAGGGTGAACTCAGCCAACACAAAGGAACGACTATGTTTTCAAAATAAAAACATGATTTATGCGTACATAACTTTTTAACAGCCTTGCAGACTCGGTTGGGATAGCCCTCAGCCAAAGTATCCCTGATAACTGAGTATGATAATGATTTTAGCACGAGCCAAACTTTTCAGGAAATCATAAGCCTCATTGTTTATTTTGGTGAAATGAATCTATTTTATCTTATTAAAATGAGTTCGAAATGCTGTGAATCATTTTTATGCTAATCTATTTTATCTATCTCTATTTACTCAGCTTTAGATATTTTAGATGATATTTGTTTACTCACTGGGATCATATAATCTCACCACCTTCCTTTCCACCCATTTCAGGTTCAGGATAGTCAGTAGATAGCTCACTTTGTTGAGGGCTACAATTAGACTTGCATCCTCAAAAACTGTAGGTTTATCGCTTTTGATACTTTTGGTCGTTCGTGGGCCCACGTGTCACTGTAAATTAAATTTTATACTTTAGTTATTTGTATTACAGTATGAATGAATTTATTTAGCTTTTACGCTACAAAATTTTTTATCGGTAACTCTATGAATATTGTTTTATAAGAAAATAGAATATTTTATTGAATATTTTTATTATATTCAAATAGTCACAATTTCATTTTAAATGAAGGTTTTAGACGTTTAAACTTATTTTTGATTATGAATTATGTGTTTTATACTCGCATACTACATTTTTAGCCGGTTTCGAAATTTTTGGAGAAAAATGAATAAAATGCCCCTGTGAGACAGAAATCATTTTTTTATTGATTTAGGTTGGAAATAGCTTAAAATCTTTTAGAACATGATATTTGGCAATGGTTACTCAGAGGGGAAATAAGAAACTAATATTAAAGCCTTGCGGGGTTCCAGTTGACATTTCGGGTAATGAGTGTCGATCGGGACACCACGGCGATTGTCACGGCCTCCAGGGGAGTACCGGGTCGTGATTTGAACTCTTTGAAAAGTTTGGTCATGTGGTGGAATAAACCTTAGGGGATGTGGCGGATCATTCCTCAAGTTGTCGATGACTTGTGAGGCTTTTAGCAAAGTTGACTTTTTGACCATTTTGTTAGGAATTTGAGAATATGGTGCCTTGGAAAGCAAATATATTCTAATGTTCAATTTTGTTTATTTTATTTGTAGTGAAAATACATTTTGATAATAAGACGAAGAGTTTGTTTTAAGTAAGCATTTATTATCTTGTTATAAAGGTGGCAAGCTTCTAATGAGGAAGTAAAATACATTTGTATGAAGAGACATATATAGGAGACATATATTTTAATAGAATCTAAAATTGTTCACAGTTGAATAATAAAGTTCATCAATTTATTATGTTAAGACTGTAGTGTCTATATTACTTCTAATGAAAAGAATGTGATTCATTTCAAGAGAATGATAAGTCTTAAATCATCAAAGTAGTTAACTTCAAGTAATGACACTATGAAGTGAACTGGAATCACATGAAACCTAAGTTTAAGTTGGGCCTTTTTCCTTAAATCTTAATCTCACACTTATGCATTCACTTATGGTAAAACAGTAATCCTGATGGATAGTGGACTTATGTTTTATCTCCTTATAATCTTTGATATACCATGGGCACGATCATCTTAATGCATTGATCTAGACTACGTATGTTGGAATTATAATTGAGGTGAGCATTGGGAAAATATATTCAAATATTGGAGTTCATAGTATTAACATTACTTCTAGTGATTTCAAGAAGATTGGTGATTTAATTTAGGCCTAGTAGATTGATGAATTAGCTAATCATCATATCTTAATACTTAAAAGATTAAATTTTGAGTATTGGATCACCAATTAGATGAAATATGAGATTAAGGGACAAAATTGACATAAAGGTTAAAATGGTAAATTCATCTTTTGTCATTGGATGGTTATGATGGTTCACAACATAAGGATAACACTTACACAAACCAATACTAAATTTTACATTCTGGATACTTCTCGTAATTGTAGATAAATTAATAGTGCAACCATGAATCTATGGTGGAGTGATTCCATGGGTATTAAACTAGAATTATTTTTAATGAGATTAAGAGATAATTCTATGTTTATTGGAGCTTAAAATATCTACATCCAATGCGATTCTCCACTTAGCTTCATAAAATTCAACTCGTTTACGATGGAATGCATGTTTAATTTTTTATGAAAATTAATGTTCAAATTTGGTAACTAAGTGTTGTTTTAATTAAAGACAAAAGTTATCTTAATTTAGACAAAGAGTATATAATGCCTTATTTATAGACATGGATATGTGTGAGTTGATTGAGACAAGAGTTGTCACGATCCGATACTCCTTTCGAACCCGTGACAACCGCCGCGATGTCCCGGTAGACACTTATTACCTGAAATGTCAACTCGAAACCCTGTAAGGCTTTACTATCAGTTTCTCATTTCTCTTGTGAGCAACCATTGTCAAATATTGTGTTCTAAAAGATTTTAAGCTGTTTCTAACTTAAAACAAATAAAATATTAATTTTCGTCTCACAAGGATATTTTGGTCATTTTTCTCAAAAATTTCGAAACTGGCTAAAATGTAATATACAAGTACAAAACACATAATGCATATTCAAAATGAGTTTAAAAAAATCTAAAATCTTCATTTAAAACGAAATTATGGTTATTTGAATATAATAAGAAAATAAAAGAAATATTAAGTAAAATATTATATTTTCTTATAAAACAATATTTATAGAGTTATACGTAAATAATTTTTGTAACGTAAAAGCTAAATAAATTTATGCATACTGTAATACAATAAGTGAAAATATTTAATTTAATTTACAATAACAAGAGGGCCCCCGAATAAACAAAAGTAAAGAGGACTGTGAACCTACGGTTTGAAAAATGCAGATCCAACGGTAGTCCTCGATAAGATCAACTATCTACAGTTTATACTGAACCAGAAATGGATGGAAAGGAGGGTGGTGAGATTATAAAATCCCAATGAGTAAACAGACATCATCATAAACATCTAGAGTTGAGTACATGGAGACAATAAAGTAAATAATCATAAATTGGGTTATAGCATTAGAACACATTTCGTTCAAAATACGTAAAGAGGCTTATGAATCTCATAAAAACTAAGATTGTGCCATAAATCCATTCTCGGGGACACCTTGGCCGAGGCATCCTACTGAGACCACCAAGGCTGTTAAAAATTCACATTTCGCATAAATCATATTTTTATTTCGAAACATAGCCATTCCTTGGCGTTGGCTGAGTTCCCTCTCACGTGGTGGTTTGGCATGAAGTGAACCCTAAGCTTTACCCTAGGAGATACCCTACGCGCCTCTCTATTTGAGGTAAGAATATAATAGGGTTTACTATGCCCCTCTAAAAGGCTGGTCCACAAAAACTCCCTACTGCAGTGATTAATTAATATATAATCCACCATACAATAAAACTCAATAACATGTTATGGCAATTTTTGTAATTTGCAGTTTTTCAAGGCAACCAAACAATTCATACTTCAATACAATTGCCAACTAGCCAATCATGCTCAATTTATCATAAGCCAATCAATTTAAACAATCGAATTGCAACAATTAACAGTCTCCGTATACTCTATTTTTCAAAATCATTATTAATTTCAAGATAATTTATAAGTTAATTTCATTGAAACACATTTATTCATAAAACATGAAAATTTACCTTTTTCAATCCCTTTTTCCATAGAATTCATGAAATAATCTAAAAACCACCATAGATAATTAAAATGACAGTAAGTTTACTCACAATGTCTAGAATGCAGACTTTCGAAGTACTTTGTCTACTGGTCCTCGGATGGAATTTTCTTGCCTTTATCGGAGGACTCACCACCTTGACACAGTACAAAATCGAGAAATTCACCAAATTGGTACTAAATTGAAATTAAACTAATTTAGACTATCAATGCATGATATGGAATGCAAAAATGCACTAGTAACTATCTAAACCCGGTATTGGCCTAATTCGTCTTATCACCCGATTAAATTACTAACGCATCTAATTTAATCCCAAATTACTCCAAATTGTTCCAATTTTTTCCGATATCTTAATTCACCAAATTCAAATCAAATAACCTAAAATTTGGCAAAACTATCTTCACTTTTCTTCTTAAAATTTTCGGTCAATAATGGTGCATTAACACCGTGATTTTTCCTACTACTTTTCCACACCATAATTCATCATTTTCTAACCAATTCTCCTAGAATAAAAATCAAATTCATCCTCGCTCAATACATGGTAAATTCGGCCATTAATGGTTGTGGGAGAAAATAAATTCTTTTCTTGTTGTTTTGTTTCTAAATATGCTAAACTAACTAAAAACACTAACATAACTTAAAATCAAATCAATCCAACAACTTTCTCTCTCCTAACCAATTTTGATCAGCCATCAATTCATTATGAAAACATGTAATTTAAGCATGAAAAATAAGGAGAAATGCTCAAGGAAAATAGATTTCAAGCTTAAGTTGAAAAATCCTACCTTTTTCACTTGTTTTCCTTTATTTTTCACACTTTTTCTCTTGAAATTCCTCACCTAGGGTTTGTTCTTCCTTTCTTTCCCTCTCTTCCTTACTTGGCCAAATATTTGGAGAGTAATGGGCTGATTTATGCTGATTTTTAAGTTAAATAATAAAATATCCTAAGCTTGGCACATGGCATTTTCTTATTGGTCCATTTTTAAAATTTTAAAAATTTAAACATTTTATCTCCACCACATGATTAGTCAAAGGTCAAAAATGAGGATAAAGGAATACCATGTGCTGGAAAAATGTCCTGGTGGTGGAAAATTATAATTTTGCCCCTGGGGTGGCAAAATTACCATTTTACCCCTATATTCCAAATTATACTGAAATTAAAATTTTTCACTTCTAAACCTCAAATCATACTCCAATACTCAAATCATACTCCAATAAGTCAAATGGGGCCAAAAACAATCTTTTCTAAAAATTCCCATTTTGTCTCCAGGTGGCAATTGATCATTTTGCCCCTAGCTAGTGAAAATTTCGATTTGACTCCAAATTGATCATCAAACTCCGAATTACCATTTTGAGTTATCCTTGGATTGTGACGCTCTTAATCTCACCTTAAAATTCTTATTTGATCTAGTTTAAGGATTAAATCAACTTTGTTGTACCTCTAGGTACAATATCGACTTTTATAAATTTTTCGGGACTCTCCTAGCATGTAATCATGCTATCATCACATGTATGTCTTGACAAGTATTTTATAAGGTCAGGCTTTACAAGAGTTGTCTTAATCACATTATTTTTAGTAAGTCAAAATTGTCTTGATATAGAAATAGTTTTTTAAAAAAGAGTTGTCTTAAATAGAAAATATTTATTAAGATAATTATTGACTTTTAAATAAAAATAATAATGGAGGATATTTAATTATAAATATGGATGGAAAATACTAATTTAATTTTAATTAATTAAATTAATGAAAAACAGTTTTAAGAGAGTCTCTCTTAATATTGGTCGAAAATCACGTTATAAATATGTGATTTTAGCCAAAACCTTCGCCACCCCTTTTAGATTGCCAAACTCCTCCATATCTCTTCCTAGTTTTTTCTTGTCACGACCTGGAACTCCCTTCGAGCCCATGACAACCACCGCGGTGCCCCGATGGGCACTCATCTTCCGAAATGTCAACTAGAACCCCACAAGACTTAATATCAGTTTCTCATTTCCCCTAGTGAGTAACCGTTGCCAAATTTTATGTTATAAAGGATTTTGAGCTATTTCCAACTTAAAACAAATAAATTAAAATTTTTTGTCTCACATGGGTATTTTGGTCATTTTCCACTGAAAATTTCGAAACCAGTTAAAAATGTAGTAAACAAACACCAATCGCATAATTCACAATTAAATATAAGTTTAGGCATCTAAAACCTTTATTTAAAATGGAATTATAATTATTTGAATATAATAAGAAGATAAAATAAAATATTCAATAAAATATTTTATTTTCTTATAAACAGTAATTTTGGAGTTATGCGTAAATACTTTTTGTAACGTAAAAACAAAATAAATTTATTCATACTGTAACGCAATAAACTAGAGTATTTAAATTAATTTAAATTTACAATATCAAATGGGTCCACAATAACCAAAATTAAAGAAGCTGTGAACCTACAGTTTGAAAGACGCAATCTAATGGAAATCCCCGATGGAACCAGTTATCTACAGCCTACTCTGAGCCTGAAATGGGTGGAAAGGAGGGTGGTGAGATTATAAAATCCCAGTGAGTAAACAAACACCATTTAAATAAGCTAAAGTCGAGTAAAAGGAGACAATTAAAATATCCCATCATTTTAAGTATTTCACAATTTGAAAATTCATCCCAACCCATGCAAACGGTTATATTTCATTTAATTTCTCATTAGGGCTTATGACTTTCATAAACAGTTGGCTCATGCAATCAAATATACTTGATGACACCTTGATAAGAGGCGTACATTCGAGCCCGCCAAGGTTGTTAAAATTTTGTATACTCGTAAAACATATTTTTAGTTTGAAAAACACAGCCATTCCTTGACGTTAGCGGAGTTCATCATCACGAGGTGGTTCGGCGTGACGTGAACTCTGTCCATACCTCAG
>NW_017234839.1:0-12003 GCF_000208745.1 Theobroma cacao | reverse complement strand
TTACCATTTAAACTCCTTTTCATAAAATTTCACCAAAATCGATTAAAAACATACTTTAGATAATAAAAATGATGGTAAGGTTACTCACAATGTCTAGAGTGGGAATTTTCAAAATACTCAGACTACTGGTCCTCGGATGCAATTCCCTTGCCTTTATCGGAGGACTCACCACCTTGACACAGTACAAAATCGAGAAATTCACCACATTGGTACTAAATTGAAATTAAACTAATTTAGACTACTAATGCATGATATGGAATGCAAAAGGTCTAAATTTTACATAAACACCGTATTGATCTATTTCGGTCTTTTACTCAATAAATTGAAATACGCATCCAATTTAGCTCCAATTGATCCCATTCTTTTTTCTAATACTTGAAATCACCAATGTCCAGCCAAATAACCCAAAAATCAGAAAAGCCACATTCATGTTCCTTCTTGGAAAAATTCGGCCAAAATGGTGCATCATTGTCACAATTTTTCCTACTTGATTTTCTTTCCATAATTCATTAATTTCCATATCAAAAACCATGATTTCATAATCAAATAACCTAAAATAACATCACATTCTTCCTCACCATTGACTTGAAAATTTGGCTAAGGCTAAGTAATGGGAAAAATGAATGTTTTTCTACATATTTTGTTTACTAACATGCTAAACTAACACTAAACACCAACATATATCAAAATAAAATCAATCCAATAATTTAACATGCAATTTAATCATGGAAAATAAGGAGAAATGCTTGGGAATAAGAAAACTCAAGCTTAATAGAAAAAATCTTACCTTTTTCTCTTAATTTCCTTGAAAATTCACAGTTTTTCTTTGATTTTCTCTCTCTAGGGTTTGGTTTTTGTTTTTTCTCTCTTCTTGCTGATTTGGCCGACCATGGGGTGGAAGATGGGCTGGTTTTTGTGCCTTTTAAAAAGGAAAAATAATAAATTAATAAAGGCATGACACGTGGCATCATGTCATTGACCCGTTTTTAATTTCTTAACTATTAAGCTTTCTCTCTCCACCACTTAAATTCCTTCAATTATCCATGATAATATTGGATAAAATCCATGTGCTGGACAAGTGTCGGGTGCTTAAAATTACAATTTTGCCCCTGAGGTGGCAAAATTACCATTTTACCCCTATGCTCCGAAAATACCAGGATTACAATTTTTTTTCACTTATCAACCTCAAATTATACTCCAATGAGTCAAATGTGATCAATCTTGATCAAAAACGTCTTCCAATATTTCAATTTTATCCTCAAGTGGCAAAATTACCATTTTACCCCTAAATAGTGAAAATTTCGATTTGACTCCAAATTGATCCTCAAACTCCAAATCACCATATGAAACCATTCTGGGACTTTAATATTTTTAATTTCATCTTAAATTCTCTATTTGATCTAGTTCGAGGCTTAAATCAACTTTGTTGTACCTCTAGGTATAATACTGACTTTTGTCGATTTTTCGAGACTCTCCTAGCATGCAAACATGCTATCCACCACATGTATGTCATGACAAGTATTTTATAGAGTCAGGCTTGACATCTTCTGCCCCACTTGGATCAACCATATGATCCTTCTTCATGACTGATTTCGACATCCTGCTAAATATTAATATTTTAATATTATTTTATTAATAAAATATTATTCTATTCTAAAAATTTTATCTTGTCTCCTTGGTTGCCAAAGTTCCTTATTATACCTCAATTGACCTTCGAATCACCCTTTTATCTCTCAAATTCTCCTCCGATAAAATATTATTATTTTATTATTATTTACTCGCGTGCGAAATATTTTATCATAAATTATTCCTTTCATCTTTTATCGCTTTTAAACATTTTAATTGACCTAAATTTGCATCTGATCAATTTTATTAATCACTGTTTCAAAGTATGGGGCATTTCATTTGTTTTTGCTTTCATTAGCAATTTTCTACAAGCCTCATGCAAAGAAAAATTGCCATAGAAGAAATTGAGAGAAAACTATCTAGTTACCATCTTGAAAAATATTCCACACCTAGCTCACTTTAGGTGCAAGATTGAAGGGTTCTTGAAGAATAAGTGGTAAGTCAAATTGGCTAAGATTGTCAATAATTGGTGTGGTGGTAAATTTACTATAATTCACTAAGAAAAGAGAATCAAATATATTCCTAGCATGAAGTCGGTAACATCTCTAACCATTGGATTCTTGATTATTGATTTGATTATTTTTTATTTGTATATTGTATGATTGTGAATTTTTGCTTATATAAATTGGATAAATTGCTTCCACACCCAAAATTTTTTTGAAATCCATAAGTTACACAATCACAATCATACACCACGATCCAAATCCAACAACTGGTATCAAAGCCTTTAGTTGCTAGCAAATCTAATTTTCTATATCTTTATGCATGGTTGGCACCATTGTATGATTTAATTATATTTGATGTGATCGATATATGATTGAATGCATAGATGAATGTTTAAGGCCTTTGCTGTCAAGCCCAGCTCTATTATATATTTGCCATGTCATTCATGTATTTAATAGCATGTCTGCATACTTGGATGCCTCGGAGAATCGTCAAAAGTCGATATCGTACTTAGTGGTACAATTAAGTCGATTAAAACCTTGAACTAGTTTGAATAGAGATTTTAGGATGTATTTGAGAGTTATTGAACCTTAGAATGTTTTAATATGATGATTCGGAGTTCGAGGATTAACTTGGAGTCAAATTAGGAATTTTCATAACATAGGGGCAAAATGGTCATTTTGCCACCCGAGGGAAAAATTGGAATGTTGGATGAAATTTTTGACCAAGTTTGACTAGTTGGAACATAATTTGAATTTTAGAAGTGAAAAATTTCAATTTCTAGCATAAGAGCAAAACAACCATTTTACGTGCCCATGAGGACGTATTGGAATTTTTTGAATTTTACACCACGATAACACTTGTCAAGCCCATGAATTTCACCTATTATCATTTTATACTTTGGATAATTAAGAAATTACATGTGGTGGTGAGCAAATGCTTAATTGTTAAGTTATTAACCATGGACCAATTACATGGTGATACGTGGCAAATTTTAATCCTTTTATAATTCCCTTTAAAAACCAGCACACACTCCTCCCAAATCACTCTCTCTTGGCCGGCCAAAGCAAAGAACAAAGAGAAAAGAATAAGAACAAACCCTAGAGAAGAAAATCCAAGAGAAATTTATTGAATTTCAAGGAACAAAACAATCAAAGGTAAAATTTTTCAATTTTAGCTTAAGATCTACCTTTCCCATGCTCTCTTTTTCATTTTCCATAGTTGAAACTCCAGATCTCATGAAGGAAAGTTTGCTGGCTGAACTTAAGGGGAGAGGTTTTGATCACGGGTTTTGTTAGATTTCATGCTACATACGCGTTTTTAGTTGTTTTGTGATACTCGGTGTGAAAAACAAGCATGAAAACCACATGTTCTTCATTAAACCCTCCTTGGCCGAATTTACTAAAGGACATATTGATGATGAATCTTGTTATATCTCATGTTATTCAACTCATATTTGATGAATTGTGGTGCCGGATATTGAAAACAGTTATGAAAACGTATGGTTCTTTTAGTAAACGATTTGAACAACAATGAGAAAATCAAGTTCATTGAGGTACTTTGGGTGTAATTGGAGTATTGGAAGTGTAATGAATATATTTGGAGTTGAATCGGATGTTTTGGTTGATTTAACAGTGTATAGTTCGAGTTAGGTCGAATACAAATTCAGTCCAATCATAATTGAACCCACGTAGAACACTATATTTAAGTGATTATTCGAACAATTCTCATTCAATTTCATGCATTCATATAGAGCCTGAAATAGTTTTATAACAGTTTGGCACAAATATATTGAATTACGTGTCGTGTGTTATGTATAGGTGGTGAGCCCTTTAATAAGGGTAAAGATATTGTACCTGAGGACCAAGAATAGGAGTACTCCAAACTCCAGCTATTGTGAGTAACAAAATTTCATCTTAACTATCTAAAGTTGTTTCTATTCGTTTTTATGTTTTAAAGAATAGTGAGTTTAAATGGTAAATTATTATGTTTTAAATTGAAGTGTTGGTTAAATGAAATGAGTTTTATAACTTGTTTTGAAATTGAATACTAGTTTTGGAAATTGAGTAAGTGGAGACTATATACTCGTGTTTTGATATATGGTTGATTTGGTGGCTTATGACAATGTGATGGCATGAATGGCTAGATTTGTGTTTTGTGTGGAATTTATAAACTGTTTTGTTTTGCCGTGACACAGGTTGGGTAATATCATATTAGCCATGTCATATTGCCGAAATTTTCATTGATTTGGTGGGATAATTGATTAGCTTACTGCAGTGGGCGGGCTTTTGTGGACCAACCTATTGGAGGGGCACGGTAAACCCCGTTATACTTTACCTTAGTATGAGAGGCGCGGAAAGTATCTCCTAAGGTATATTTAGAGTTCACTTCACGTTGAACCACCACGTGAGGGTGAAACTCAGCCAACGCCAAGGAACAACTACGTTTTTAAATGTAAAAACATGTTTTATGTGTATATATCATTTTAACAGCCTTGGCGGACTCGGTTGGATGCCCGAGCCAAGGTGTCATCAAGTACGAGTTTTGACACGAGCCAAGTTTTAAGAGAGTCATAAGCCTTATTGATTGTTTTTGATTGAAATGTAATTGTTTTATATGAATTGAAATGAGTTTTGAATGTTATGAATTATATTATGATGGGATGATTTAACTGTCTCCATTTACTCGGCTTTAGATGTTATAGATGAATTTTGCTTACTCACTGGGTTTATAAAAACTCACCCTTTCTTTTCACCCATTTTAGGCTGAGGATAGTCTGTAGACAGTCGATTTTATCGAGGATTGCTTTTGGATCTGCATCCTTAGAAATCGAAGGTCTACAGTCTTGCATATTTTCGATTATATCGGGGCCCACATGTCATTGTAGAATATTTTGTATACCTGGCTGTGTGTACCATTGTATGTATGAATTTATTTTACTTTTACACTACAAAAATTATTTACGCAAAGTTTTATAAATATTGTTTTATAAGAAAATAGAATATTTTATTTAATATTTTTATTTAGTTTGATTAGCCAAAATTTCATTTTAAATGGATGATTTAGATTACTAAAATTATTTTTAGATAAGAAATGTATATTTTTCGATCGTATACTATATTTTTACTAGGATTCAAAATTTTCAAGTAAAAATGACCAAAATACCCCTGTGTGGCAGAAATTAGTTTTTGTTTGTTTGGATTTAAAAACAGTTTATATTCCATTAAAATATGATATTTAGTAACTATTGCTCACAAGGGAGATGTAAAACTGATGTGAGAGCCTTGCAAGGTTTCGATTGACATTCCGGGTAATGAATGTCTATCGAGACATCGCGGCGGATGTCACGGGCTCGAAGGGAGAACTGGGTCATGACATTTGCCACATTAATCATCCTAGAATTGTTAAAGATCTACTTGTAAACTTTTTCGCTTAGCTATATAATAAGAAAGGTGGCCTATCATCACCTTGTTCTCTTTTTGATTTTCTTTTATTTTTCTTAAATCAAATGCATTTAGGAAAAGCTATAAATTATATTTAATTATGTAATTGGGAACATACATGGAGAAGGAGATCGAAAACATGAAAGAAAAAGGTAAAAAATTTGGTCTCTTAATTGATTTGGTTATGGTTATCAATTTTTGATTTGTTTTGGGATTTAATTGTTATTTAAAAAAGATTTTTTCAGGTATAAATTAATTATTGGGGATTGATATTATTTTTCCTAAATTTTTTTATTCTAAAAAACCAAAACCCCAAAATCCCAAAACTCAAACCCTAAGACAAATGTTGCACAAAAAACCTTGAAGGTTAAAACCCAAAGTCCAAAAGTTCAAAGAGTTGGGAAAATACAACATAAGATGTGTCACAAAGACAAAACCCCAAGAGTTTAGGAAAAGGAAGAGAAAAATTCGTCACAAGTTCTAGTTAGTGAAATTTGGTATTATTTTTGGCAAACTCTTCTCTTAGACCTATTTTGGTAATTTAGGCATAACTTTCACTATGAAGGTCCAAATAGCATGATTCTTTTGAAATTGGAAAGCATAGAGAGAGAGCTACAATTCTTATGTTTACCACTTGACCTAGTTCGAACAGGATCAAGGAGAAAAATTCATCACAAGTCACTAGTCAGTGTGACCCAAAATTCTAGGCTGCATTTTGCCTTGGGAAAAACATCTATTTAAAGGTAAGGAGGTAAAAAAAAGGGAAATTTTAGCCTTAGATAAAAAATTAATTCTTATTTTGGTATTAATTAATAAGATTAATTAATTATACAAAATAAAAATTTATTTCAAACAAGGTTAAAATTAATGAAACTAATTTATTTTAGCGTTGGATTGAAAATTATTTTATTTTGTTATTAATTGGTTAGATTAATTAATTAAAAAATAAAATTAATTTTCTAATTGAGTTAAAAATTAAAATTAAAAATTTGGGATTTTTTGATAGCCACAAAAATCAAAAGGGTACCATTTTGGAAGGTGTTCCATGAAGACAAGCTTTGGAAGCAATGAAGATTGAAGATCTTTTATTTTTACAAGTTGTAATTTTAATTTTTCTAAGATGGACAATGTGGCTTATACTTATATTTATTTATATTAATAAATATGGATATATGTGGATGAATGATATGAGATATTGTTTGATAACATGCCATCTAGAATAGGTGCCAACCTTCTAAGGATTGCCATGCATACATTATGTATTTTAGTTTAAAAGAGTTTTATGCTATGAGATACATAATGAATATAGGAAAATAAATTGCATCTAGACAAGATGGTAATATGGACTTAGTTATATACTAAAGTATTTAGTTGAAGACATAATCAAGCCCATAATTTGATTTAGGATATTTGTTGTCGATTTTGCACACGCAAGTATACGTATCGAACAAGTAATATAGTGATGAAGTAGAGTATCGTTCCTGCGGAGATTTGTTCCTAAATTTTTACTAAGTACTAAAATCTTATAACAAATCAATCTTATTTAAGTAATTGAAATTTGTAAAAAATTAATTAAAAAAAATTAAAACAAACACTAAATTAACTAACAAACTAAATAAGTTGAGAAAATCAATATATTAAAGACCTAGGATTATGGGTTCATTCAACATTTCATATGATACTAGTTTTTCTTGTTATTTATCTTTCTTGGGTGGTTTTACTAATCTAGAACCCAAAATTATGGACAAGTCTCCGTCGAGTTGCTTGTGCAAATACCTAACTTAATTAGTTCACTATATGTTTATAGGAATCAATTAAATTAAGTTCATTAAGCAAGTGTCCTAATGTGACTATATATGGTAATTGGCGTATGTCTACCTGAATTGTGAATCAGATCACCTAAGTGACATGAACATACACTACTCAAACAATCAATTTAAAATCATTCCCAATGCTGTGGCGGTCTATCATCTTCAAACGTGATTTTCACCCTGATCTGATCCAAATTGGGAAAAGTGGTAAACATTAAAGTATTATTCCTATCTCTTAACTTTCCAATAGCTTAAGAATCATGTCAATTGGGCTTCTGGATTGAAAGATATGCTCCAAATACTACATCATGTTTAGTTTATGCATACTACTGCAGTGCTCCGACTTAGACAAATATTTTGACCATGATCTAATTCGAACTGGGTGAAGTAGTAAACATAAAAGTTGTATTCTTTCCTCTTAAAAGTCTATTGGTCTAAGAATCACTTCATTTGGATTTATTTAGACAGAGATATGGTCAAAATATCGCAATATATATGAATGAAGCCATCACCATACTTGCACGAATTTTCATCAAATGAGCCTTTTTCATCAAATTTCCTACAAAAGCAATAAGGGAAATGACCAATACTACTATTAAATTAACTTAAAACAAAATAACATAAAATTTAACTAAAATAACTTAAATTAACTACTCAACATGTAAGCAAATTTAAACTAGAAAAGCACCTAAAATGCTACTATTCGAAGCTAAAATCTCAAATATCTAACTACTTAAACCCCAAAAATGTGTCAAAATAACTTTATATAATAGAGTTATCAATATTCTAAATATGCATCTAGAAAATCTAGTAAACAGTCACTAAAAACCCTAAGTATAAAAATATTGAGTGAGAGAGGATGTTAGTAATCTTAGAGTTCAAGGTCTCCATTGTTGGCCCATTGTCATGTGAAACATTTGACTCTCTATAGGCGTGCATGAATCCAAATCATGACGGACTAGGTCTTTGGAAGGATAAGTCCTTCTAAGTGGATTATGAGGTGAGACCTCCAATAGAGGCTTACTATGTAAGGGGCTTAAAAGAATGAAACAATGGTTGTTACACTCAACATGAATTTACTATTAAGTTGCCTACAATAGCTTTATTAGTAAAGTTCATCGACTAAATGAAGGCGTTCCTTAACCATGTTAGGTATGAAGATACTGAGTAACATAGTTAAGTGGGAGGGTCCCAGTTTGCCTTATAGTAAATTCTCATAGCCCACAGTCGATTAATTTATTGCAAAAAAGGTAAATGACCGTCGAACCAATAATTTATTTTATTAGGTTTTATATATTATCATCATGCATACATGCATCATGAAATGTTCAAAGTCCATGTATAACTAGTATGCTTACAATTATTCAAATGTACTTTCAGACATATCCATAAACATGAATCCATTTTCAATTTTGCTGAACAAATGCATTTCGAATGGTGATAACTACATTGAACTGGAAAGAAATGTTAATATCATCCTTAATTATGACAAGATCACATAGGTTCTTTATGACAATGAGCCTGAAGCACCAACTCCTCAATCAACTCCATAAGTTATTGAATATCATAAGAAGTGGCATGACATAAACGAGCTGGCCAAGTGCTATATATTGGCCTTTGTGAATAATATATTGCAAAAGCAACATGAAGGCATGGGTAATGCTGCTGATAATGTTGCACCTAGATGAGATGTTTAGTACAAAAAATAGATCTACTATGGTAAAAGCAATCAATGCTTTTAAAGACTTTAAGCAAAAACGTGGGGAGCTTGTTAAAGATTACATGTGAAAAGTGATCTGTTGCCTCAATGAGGTAGAGCTACATGGTACTGAGATAAATGCTGATACATAAATATCAATGATCGTTCATAGCTTGAATTCATCATTTTCACAGTTCAAATAGGATTGTGAACTGCACTATAGGGATTATACTCTAAGTGGGCTAATGAACGATCTCCAAAATGTGGAAGAGGTTCTTGAATTGAAAAAGAAGCCTGAAACACATGTAGTTTCCACTTCTAAGCCTAAACCCAAAGGTAGAAAGAATAAAGTTGGAAATAAAAAAAGTGCTAAGGACTCAATGAGAGCAAAGAAAAAGCCCATGAAGGAAAATACTGCTTCAAAAGATAACACGAAGGGAAAATGTTTCCACTGTGGTGAGAAAGGACATTGAAATGAAACTACAAGGTTTACCTTGAAATCCAGAAGAGTAAACAAGGGGTTTCGATAAAAGAGAAAACTAAGTAAAGGGAAATTTCGAATGAAGATGGCAAATGGCACCTTTGTTCAACAATAGCAGCGGGAACCATTGTTCTTCAATTTCCTCATGGTCGTAGCTTAGTTTTGGAAAATGTTTATTACATTCCAGAAACCTATAGAAATTTAATTTATGTTTTCTATTTAATAAAATCTGGTTATTTTGATGACACAGTCATAATATATTCGAATAAGGGTTTTATTTGTTTTGGAATTGTTAGATATAATCTTTATTTCATTAAGCCTACAACTTATTCTACAAATGATGTAAAATCAATACGATTTAAAATTGAAAAAGTCAAAGAATCTAGCATAAATCAAAATTATCTTTAGCATTTGCATTTAGGTCGTATTAATCAAAATAAACTCAATAGGCTTATAAAGGATGGTATTCTACCATACATGGTTGAGGTTCCTCTGCTAGTATGTGAGTCTTGTATTAAAGGAAAAATGACCAAAAGGCCCTTTAAAGCAAAAGGTAATAGAATGCCAAACTCTCTAGACTTAGTGCACATAGATGTATGTGGACAAATAAACGTACAAGCTAGAGGAGGTCATGAATATTTCATAACCTTTATTGATGACTACTCGAGACATGGCTCCGTATATTTAATACACAGAAAAAGTGAATCCTTAAAAAATTTCCAAGAATTCAAAGTCGAAGTTCAAAAACAACTAGGCAAACCATTGAAACAACTTCGATCAGATCGGGGTGGTGAGTATTTATTAGATGAATTTCAATAACATCTCACTAACAATGGGATAATTTCCAATTTGTCACACTGAGAACACCTTAACACAATGGTGTAGCTAAAAGAAGAAACAAGACTCTTTTAGAAATGGTTAGATCAATGACGTCATATGCTAACCTTTCAATCTCGTTTTGGGGATATTGTATGCAAACTACTAAGTACTTGCTCATCTTTTCACCATATAAGGTTGTGCCTAAGACACCAAAGGAGTTGTGGACAAGACGAAGTCATCTATATGTCATTTACAAACTCGAAGGTGTCTTTTACATTTTTTAGAGCTTGACTCCACAAAGATGGAACCAGAGACTGAGGTGTGCTTGTTTATAGGGTATCCAAAGGGAACAAGAGGTTATTACTTCTATAGTGCTCAAGATAAGA
This sequence comes from Theobroma cacao, assembly GCF_000208745.1. Lineage (NCBI taxonomy): Eukaryota > Viridiplantae > Streptophyta > Magnoliopsida > Malvales > Malvaceae > Theobroma > Theobroma cacao. Next base: position 1,294 of record NW_017234839.1, on the reverse strand, counting down.
AAGTTTTCATTAGTGCGAATGCCACTTTTTTAAAGGAAGACTTTGTGAGAAATTGATAACTCTATTTTATAGAGTTATCTTACACATATTAGAAACCTAAAATAGAGCTAAGTCTTCTAGGTTTTAAGTAATTTATAATTAATACTATGCTTTCTTAGTAATAGTTTCAATTATGTTATAGCATTTTCATTTTAAGCAATTTTAGTTTAATTTCTTAGTTAAAAAGTCCTAATTTCAGCCTCCACTTAATTAGTCTTTTATTGATAAAGGTGTTCAAAGAGATGGAGCTTAAATGGCAATGGATGATGCAACTTGGTTGAAGTGGTTTCTGAACATACTGTGGTATTTTGAGTGTAAAGCATGCTAAATATGTCCAATCAAGGTGATTTTTGGATTGTTAGAAAGCTAAGAGGAGAAGATAAAACTTCCATGTTCATCACTCCACCTAGTTCTAATGAGATCATGATCAAAAATCACTTTAGAAGAAGCTAAATTGCAGCAAACTTAACACAATAGGTTTGGTGCCGTAGTACCAAACAAGCATCCAAGACAGAAGGTTTGGCACCGCAGTGTAAAGTGAGCCTTAGCACTAGGGTAAATAGAAGGTTTGGCGCTACAATACCAACACAGACCTAAAAACATCTTAACCTTTGATTTTTTTTTATTAAATAGCTATGATAGAAGTGTAAAATGTAGCTTTTTGGTTTAGAAAAAAAGGGTTGGAGCTAGAGAACTTTTTGGAGAAAAAGGAAGCTTTCTATAAAAGAGGAAAGGGGAGAAATCAAGGAAGATTGGATTTAAAAAGTTATGGTAACTCATTTCTCTCATTAGTTTTCTCTTTCACTCTCCACTTTTTATTGTAGAAATGAATTATTTTATGGAAATATTGACCTTTACTATAACTATGATGAACTAAATATATTTTTCTAGGATTGTAGTTGATCACTTCACGTAGTTTGGATATTTTAACTCTCTTTTACTTATTATTAATGTCACGACCCAATTTCTCGGGCCATGACCGGCGCATGAGCTCAATGAGCATAGCTCACTAAGCCCAAGCAAGCCTATCCATTTACCTTTGCTTAACAAATTTATCATATCATGCATACACACACACTTTTTTTTTTCGAGTGTGAACATAGCCAAAACACAATGGCATTATAGATAATAATATACATGCACTATACCAGTCATGTATTTAGCAATTTACATTGCATACACATATTCACATTGTTAGATTGTATTCATAATACAAAAGGACCCATGACTTCCAGCGGAGACATTTACAATAAAA
>NW_017234838.1:24139-27748 GCF_000208745.1 Theobroma cacao | reverse complement strand
TTTTTTATCTAAAATAGTACATATTCTCTAAAAACTCGATATTTAACAATGATTGCTCACAGGAAAGGAAAGAAACTGTTATGTAAGCCTTGCGGGGTTCCGGTTGGCATTCCGGATAATGAGTGTCAATCGAGACGTTGCGGCGATTGTCATGGGCCTGAGGGAGGTTCCGGGTCGTGACACTTTGACTACCGATCCTCGGGTACAATTTTCTTACCTTTATCGGAGGATTCACCATTTAGACATAGTACAAAATCGAGAAACTTACTACATTGGTACTAAATCAAAATTAAACTAATGTAGACTACTAATGCATGATATGAAATGTAAAAATGTTTGAATAGCCGTTTAAATACGGTAATCGACCTAATTAGTACTATTCTCGGTGTAATTGGCTAAAACCTCCAATTTAACTCTAAATCGATTTCTTTCACTTTCTACACTCCAAATATACTTAAAATACCTCAATGACTGTGAATATAATTCAATTTATCAGTCCGAATCATAAATCGTACATGTAAATATATTAGGTAAAAATTCAGATTTTCATGCCAAAATTTTCCATTAAATTTCTAGCCTTACCAATCATTAAATACCACCAAAATATCATGAAATATCATCAATTTCAACCTCAATATCCTCCCTAGAAAATTCGGCCTCTTGTGGGTTTGTGAAGAACAAAGTGATTTCTTGCTAGATTTTCATACCTTCCATTACTAAACAACCAAAAACACTTAATTAACTTAAAATCTAGCAAAATCAATGCTCAAAACCTCTCCTCTCAAATTCGGCCAGCATGGGTTCATCATGAAAACTTGAGTTCTAAGCATGAAAAATGAAAAAGAAAGCATAGGTAGTGTAAATCGCAAGATAAAATCACAAAATTTTACCTTTATTAGCTTAATCCCTTGAAATCCCACACTTTTTCTTCAATTTTCCCACCTAGGTTTTGTTCTTTCCTTGTTCTTCTTCACTTCATGCTTTGGCCAGCCATAATGAAGAAAATAGGCTGATTTTTGCTGATTTTAAAGCTAAAAAAAATAAATTGATATAAACTTGACACATGTCACCATATTATTGGTCCATGTGTCATTTCTTAACTATTAAGCTTTCTCTCTCCACCATAGAAATTCCTTCAATTATCCATGATAATATTGGATAAAATTCATGTGCTGGACAAGTGTCGGGTGTGTAAAATTACAATTTTGCCCCTGAGGTGGCAAAATTACCATTTTACCATTATGCTCCGAAAAATAACGGGATTACAATTTTTTTCACTTCTCGACCTCAAATCATACTCCAATACTCAAACCATACTCCAATAAGTCAAATGGGGACAAAAATCTTTTCTAAAAATTCTCATTTAGTCCCCAGGTGACAAATGACCATTTTGCCCCTAGATAGTGAAAATTTCAGTTTGACTCCAAATTGATCCTCAAACTCTGCATTATCATTTTGAGTCATCCTTGGACTGTGAAGCTCTTAATTTCACCTTAAAATTCCTATTTGATCTAGTTCGAGGCTTAAATCAACTTTGTTGTACCTCTAGGTACAATACCTACTTTTGTAAATTTTTCGGGACTCTCCTAGCATGCAATCATGCTATCATCACATGTATGTCATGACAAGTATTTTATAAGGTCAGGCTTTACAGCACTACCCCTCTTAAAATAAAATTTTGACCTCAAAATTTCACTTACCGGAGTTGAAGAAAAGATATGGATATTGGTTTCTCATCTAGCGCTCGACCTCCCACTTCATCTTTTCCATTCGAGCATTTTTCCACAATACTTTCACCATTGGAATACTCTTATTCCTTAGCACTCGATCCTTTCGATCTAGAATATGTACAGGCTGCACCTCGAACTTCAAATCTTCATGCAACTCAATGGGAGGTGTCTCTAGAATGTGAGAGGGATCGGGAACATACGTTTTCAACATCGAGACATGGAAGACATTATGAATCCGATCTAACTCAAGGGGTAATTCAAGTTTGTAAGCCACTGGCTCAATCCTTTCAATGATACGAAAGGGTCCAATGTATCTCGGATTGAGCTTTCCCCGCTTCGCGAATCGAATCACACCTTTCATTATCCAATAAATACCACAAATTATCACAATAGTATAATCAAATAAGATTTAATACTTGGAATTTTCAAATTATTACCTTTTTAAGGAGAAACCTTAAGAAAAACTTTATCATCCACTTCAAACTCCAAATCTTTCCTTTGTCTATCAGAATAATTCTTCTGCCTATCTTGAGCTGTCTTTAACCTCTCTCGGATAACCTTGACCTTGTCATTTGTCATATCAATCAATTCCACATTAAACAATTTTCTCTCACCCACTTCATCCCAACAGAGTGGAGTTCGGCACTTCATTCCATACAAAGCCTCGTATGGTGCCATCCTAATACTAGACTGAAAATTGTTATTATACGCGAACTCCATCAATGGTAAGTGTTTGTCCCAACTCCCAATGAAGTCAATGACACAAGCCCGTAACCTATCCTGCAAGGTCTGAATAGTCCTTTCAGATTGACCATTAGTTTATGGATGAAAAGTAGTACTTGTGAGACCCCAACCTCTATAGGCTTGTAGCTAAGCATAGATGTAATAATACGAGCTAGGGATAGTTTCGTCATTTTCTCTAATAACCTCCCAAAAAAAAGTTTTATGATATTTTAAGGCTTAAATGGGTATAAGACTACATAAATGATGTGTGTTGATGAAAACACGAAGAACACTAGAAGTTTCAACAATTTTCATAACAGGGGTAAAATGGTCATTTTTCACCTCGGGTTAAAATTTTATGTTTTTATGAACCCGAGTATGTTTAGACCATTATGGATCTTGTCCCAGTGTTAAAAGAGCAAAAAGATTGCATAAAAGATTGGAGGAGAATAAGTTAATTGGTGGAAGGGCATTTTCGTAATTTTATGAGAATGGATAAGTTGGCCTATAAATATTTGGAAATTTCCAGCACTTCTTGAATTTCCAGCGGCTGGTCTTCTTCTTCTTCTTCTCCTCTCTCACGTTTCTTCAAAACTTCATGGAAACTTGATTTGAAGCTTGAGTGATTTTCTCTCTTTAGCTCTAGTTTTCACACCTTTGAACCCTTTTGACTAGAACTTTTGAATTCTTTCATCCTCTCACTTTAAAACCCTTCAAAAATCTAGTTTTCACACTTTCTCTCACTAATTGGACGTTCTAGAGAGAGAAAGGGAGAATTACACCATTTATTTGGAAGCAATTGGAAGGGAATTTGACTACAAAGGAGCCCTAGGGTAAGTGATGAACTAAGCTCAATTTTAAGCTACAGAAAATGGCTAGTAATTGGGATTTATGAGCTGTTTTATTGTTGAGTATGTTCATTACTTTTAGTGATTAAGATAGTGAACATAGAAAGCCATTTAAAGTGGCAATTGAAAACTAGCTAAGAGATAGCTTTTAGAGTTCATAGTGTGTAAATTAATCTATTGTTTATGTTAATGTGATCCTAGGTTTTTAAGGAAGCACCATCATTCCAATTGGATCATTAGGGGAATTTGAGTCAATTAAAAGTTCTACAATCAATTGGTGAGTGGACTACCTTCAAAACTGATTTTGG
>NW_017234838.1:6860-23584 GCF_000208745.1 Theobroma cacao | reverse complement strand
CGAGAAAACTCTTGGGTTTGGAGGGGTACACTAGCCGAAAACTCACTACAACGAGAATGAAACTGTAGCTTTTCGCTGCAGCAAAATGCATTCTCGCTGCAACGAAAAACTTTCTGTTTTTTGGGTTGTAATTTCACTGCAGCGAGAAACATTCTGTTTCTGGGTTTAGATGATTTGAAATCATAAGTTTTTTAAGAAAATCATAAGTCGTGATGTGTATTATAATGAAATGTGTTGTTTTATATGATTTGAAACAAGTACAAAATGTTGTGGATTATGGTATGATGAAAAGTTAACTGTCTCCATTTACTCGGTTTTAGATGTTAATGACGGACTTTGTTTACTCACTGAGTTTATGAAAACTCACCCTTTCTTTTTTTTAACTATTTCAGGTTCAGGATAATCTGTAGGCAGTCGATTTCATCAAGGATTTCTTTTGGACTTACTTCCTTGGAAATCGTAGGTCTACATTCTTGCACACTTTTGGTTATCTCGGGGTCCATATGCCACTGTAGGATAATTTTGAAAACTTGGTTTACTGTATCACTATGTGTATGAATTTATTTTGTTCTTACGCTAGAAAAATTATTATGCATAGTTCTATAAAAATTATTTTATAAGAAAACGGAATATATTATCGAATATTTTTATTTAGTCTAATTAGCCAACTTTTCACTCCAAATGGATGATTTAGATTACAAAAATTTATTTTTAAACGAAAATGGATATCTTTCTACCATACGTTGTATTTTTAACAGGTTTCGAAATTTTCAGGTAAAAATGACCAAAATACCCCTGTGTGGGGAAAATTTTATTTTGATTGTTTTCGATCTAAAATAGTTTATATTCTCTTAAAACTCGATATTTAGTAACTATTACTCGTAGGGGAAGTGGAAAACTGATGCAAGAGCCTTGCGAGGTTTCGATTGACATATCGGGTAATGAATGATTACCGAGACTTCGCGACGGTTGTCACGGGCTTGAAGGGAGTGCCGGGTCATGACATAGATACTTTATAGTATAGCTGTTTAATAACAATTTTAGCTTTATATTCATATGTGTTGAACTTTTTTAGATATTGTGTTAGGGTGATTTTCAATTGTAGGAATTTGACTTTGAATCTTGGTTTATAATGTGTGTTTCTTTTATATATTTTGAAAGTCAAATGTGGATGTGAATGGATATTTTATTATCGAAATGAAAATTGGTAATTTTTTTTCGGAAAAGCATTAGTAGAAGGATAAGCAATTAAAATTTAGTAAATTAATTTCCGTTGGCAAAGCATTTCCAATGAAAAATTCCATTGGAAATGCATTTCTTAATATAAAACAATTCCGTTGGAAATACTTAAAATTCCGTTGGAAATTATAATAGAATTCCATTGGAAAATCATTTCCAACGGAATTATTTCGAATGGATTTTTCATTGGAAATTTAATTCCAACGGAATTTTTCGTTGAAAATTTCCAACGGAATTATTTCCAAAGGATTTTTCTGTTGGAAAAAAAATTCCAACGAAAAATTTCGTAGGAAATCTGTTGGAAATTTCCAACGGAAATCCAATGACATAGCCTACAAAAATCAGATTATTTCCAACAGAATTTTTCGTTGAAAATTTCCAACAGATTTTCAATGGAAAGTATTACCCACGAGGCTTTTACAAACGGAATTTCCAACGAATTTTTCCGTTGGAAAAAGTCTTTTCCAACGGAATTCAGCCTTTTTTCAACGAAAATTTTTGTTGAAAAAAGGCTATTTTTTGGTAGTGAAATTACAATTAGTTATTTGGCAAACTACTTTATTTGACCTTCACTAAGCCTTACATGGCATATGTACATGTTCTATCTTAATACATGGACAAGTCTAGTCAAACACATCTACAAGTTGCCTTTAAAGAGCTCAAATATCTCAAAAGGGCATCAAGACAAAGGATTATATTTCCCTAAAATTCTACTTTGGAATTGATAGCTTACACTGACAATGACTGGGTAGGATGTTTAGACACTAGGAGATAAGTTACAAGGTATAGCATCTTTCTTAGAAGCTCACTTGTTAGTTGGAAATCAAAGAAACAAACAGTTGTGGCTAAAAGCTCTATTGATGTAGAATACAAGACAATGGCAACAACTACTTGTATGGTAATGTCAATTATATTTCTATGTACACACAAATTACTCATTGAAATTTCTTGACTTGAAAATTATGAGACAAATACAAATATTTTGATGTGAGTTATAATCTTTGGAAATTCTTGTGATTAATATATTCACTTCTTCTTCAAGAGTCACAAACTTACACTTGATCTAGATCACAAACTTCGCTTCAAGGATTTGGTAACTTCATCTTGATCGCGAACTATATATTTGATACTGTAGACACCATATTTTTGGTGTTTAAAAAATAAATAAATATATGATAAAAAAATAATAAAAAAATAATAATAAACAAAAGATAAACAACAAACAAAAAATAAAAATAAAAAAATAAAAAAAAAAAGAGAAAGAGAAAATATGAGAGGGGTACGATTGGCAAGGTGAGAACGCACCCTGCCAGGCACCTCCCTCACCCTGCCAGACGTGAATTTTTCGCGTCTGGCAGGGTAATGGAGGCACTACACTCAGCCAAAAAGTCGAGTGTATAAAGCACTGTAGCACTCACCTTGGGGGAAAAAAAATCGACAATAAAAAAACCCTAGTCTTTAGTAGCAAAAAGCCACAATCAATCAAAAATCCCTAGTCTCTAGCAGCCACAACAATCCACAAAAATCAAGAAAAATACATCAAAAAAATACCAAAAAATCAAAAAATATGCACAATGAGAGAAGGAGAATGGTTGGGTTCTTGGGTGAATTTTTAGTTGATTTTTATGGGGGATAAAACTTGGTTAGTTGCCGCCGGTTAGAAGACAAATTTTGGGGGTTTTTGTGCCACCGGTAGGAGTGTTAGAGCCAGGGTAGTGCCGCCGGTAGAGAGGAAACCCGATTTGGGTAGCCGACGAAAAGGGAGAGGAGGAGATCTTGGGTAGCCGGATAGTGAGAGGGTCGGAGCAAACAAAGAGAGAGAGACCGATGGACAGCTAAGGAGAGAGAAGGCCAATCTGTGCCAAAAAAGAGAGAGAAAAGGTTGGTTGACTGCAAAAGAGAGGGTCGGTTAGGTAGCCGACGACGGTAGTGAGACCATCCGAGAAGTGTTACCGGTGGCGAGTAAAAAGAGAGTGTTTTGGTTAAAAGAAAAGATGGAAGCTTTTAGAGAGAAAAAGGGTCCTGCAGCTTGAGAGGTGAAGTGAGTTAAAAAAAAAAAAAAGAGGAAAGTGAAGGGGAGAAAGGAAGGTCCAAGGGTCAAAGGTTATATAATGTCGTCATGTTGATCTACCCAAAGCCTCCTTTTGAGCGCCAAACGACACCGGTTTTGTTGTCTGGGAACTGTCACACCAAGCCCTAAACAGTCCCGCTCTAAGGCAGACTAGGGTCCGGTAGCAGTCTGGGCAAACTAAGCCCGATCAGGTAAAAATTCTTTTTTTTTGTATGGATCTGTGATGGACTGGTTGTTTTAGGGCAAGCCCATTTTTTTATTTGATTAAGCTTTGTATTTAGTAAAATTAAATGGTTTGAGCATGATATTTAAAATCTTTTTAATAATATTTTAGAGGATTTTAGAGGATTTAAATTGACAGAAAAATGTGAAACAATAATGTTAATAGTAGAAGGTAGTAAAAAAGGTTTAATTATTTTTTTTTTAGTCACCACAACAAATCCTTTGTTTTAGGACACTATTAATAGTTTTAATAGTATATTAAGTGAGCCTTAAGGTACCATACTATTAACCATGGAAAGAATACGAAATTGTACCAATGATGGGATGATTGGTCGGGATGCGAGAAGTTGCAATCTCGGGCCAATTTTCCTTAGGGTCAGAATTCGAATTAAGGCTCCACCAGTACGATGGGAGGGCCTCGATTTCGAGATCTCAAATTTTTTATAAAAATAAAAAAATTAACAACACAAAATCATCAAAAAATAATAAATAAACAAATAATAGATAAAAAGGAAAAAATGGAAAAATATATAAAATAAAACAATAATGATAATAATTCAGATATGTACATAATAAATTTGTGAAAAGGTAATATCCATGACATTAAATCAATAGACAAATAATAAAAACTATTAATGAGGAAAACCCAAAACACTAAATGATTTAAAATCAAGTATTAAATATCTAATGGTATAAGGTATAGATTAATAAATATTATGTAAAAATGATAAGATAAGAAATATCAAGGAATATATAGGAGTAACTTAGAATAAAAAATGTAAAGTATGAAAAATAATAATTAGAAATAAAATAGAAAATATGATAATAAAAAAATAAAATAAAATGAAAATAATAATTAAATAATAAAAAAATAAAAAAATAGACAATTGCATTAGCATAGCATATATATATATTGCATCATGCGTATCATTGCATATAAATATTTCTGTTTTTGAGTTTAAGCCCCGATGATAGGATCTCCCGAGGATCTTGCGAAGGCAGATATTTCTCAAAAAGTTTCCTAAGTGAAAAGATGTCCTCGGGTCCCACCAATATGATGGGAGGGTTCGAGAAACATCTTTAATAAAAGGCTTTTGCCCGAATTAGGTCCATTATGCACGAAAATATTATTTTAAAAGAAAACATACGATGACCCCGATGACGGAATTTATTCGTCGAATTTGGGAAGGCGAATTTCTCGAATGACTCCTTAGGTGAGAGAATCCCCCGAATCCCACCAGTATGATGGGCGAATCCAGGAGAATATCCTCGATAAAAGGTTATTTGTCTGACATTTTTATCTCACGACATGCATTTCACCTTCCTTCACATTTGCATTCCATTTTAGGTTAAATAGGAGATAAAATAAGAGAATAATAACTAAGGAAAGATAGTGAAATTAAAAATTAAAGCCTAATAGGATAATCAAAAAATGATACCGTTCATGGAACGGGCATCCCAGGGGTGCTAATCCTTCCCCGAGCGTAACCGTACTTCCAAACTTATATCTAGAAAAACGTAGACTAGTTTAAGGTTCTTTTCGGTGGGCTTAAAATTAATTTAAGGCTTCATCGATTAAAATCGAGTCAATAGGTGGCCAATCGCACCTAGTAAAAAAGATTGGTGGCGACTCCTAGTAGTTTTTAGCACTTCTAGCAGTCGGGTTCTCGGACCCGCACGTTACGACACATATCTTCGCTTCAAGGGTCTTCATGACTTGATCTTGATCATGAATTATACTTGATATCTTGATCACAAACTATATTTGATATCTTTGTTTAAAAGGTCTCCACAACTTGATCTGGATCACGAACTATATTTGATAACTTCGCTTCAAGCATCTTCACGACTTGATCTCGATCACAAACTATACTTGATACCTTGATTACAAATTATATTTGATATCTTTGCTTCAAGGGTCTTCACGACTTGGTATTGATCACAAACTATATTTGATATCCTGATCACAAACTTCGCTTGATACCTTGATCGCGAACTTCACTTGATATCTTGATTACGAACTTCACTGCCGCTTGATATCTTGATCACGAACTTCACTTGATTTCTTGATCACGAACTTCGTTACCGCTTGATATCTTGATTATGAACTTCACTTGATATCTTCACTTTAGAAATCTTTTGATATTCAAAGCGCTCTCAATCTTTGAATGCCCTCGAATATATCAAATGGCTTGGAGGAGCCCCCTTATTTATAATGCTAGATGAAAGACCTTGTTGAGGATGTGGTCTCTTTGAATTATCTCCAAATTATCTTAATTTAATTAGAGATAAATTATGATGACTCATTCAAATTCTTTTGATAGACCAAACTTTGAGTCCTTGAATTTCGATTAGCCAACTTTAGGCTTTATCTCTAAATTTATTTAGAGATAAATTAAATAATCAAATTTGATTTTTATCTCCAAAGTATCATAATTATTAGAGATAAATTAGATGACCAATAGTTAAATTTTGATTGGTCAAAAATTTGAATATTATCCCTAAATTACCTTGATTTATTTAGAGATAAATTAAATGATCAATAGTTAAATTTTGATTGGTCAAAAATATGAATATTACCTTGATTTATTTAGAGATAAATCGGATGACCAATAACTAAATTTTAATTGATCCAATTTAAATATTATCTTCAAATTATCTCAAGGGATAAATATATGACACATAGATGAATTGGTTCAACTATGTGTCTTTAAAATAATCCAACCAATAAATTAATTATTTTATAATTAATTACATAGTTGTGACATCATCAAGTCTACATGACGGCATGTAATTGGATCATAATTTTTCTCTTTCTACATTCTACTCAAAGACTTCGGAGTTCATCACACACAAGAAGTTGAGATGCATTGTAACAACCAATCTACTTTACACATCTATCAGAATCCCATTTTCCATATGAAAGAATAAGACATATTGAAATGGATTACCGTTTCATAAGGGATAAGGTATTTACAAGTATCATTTCTCCAATATAAGTTCCTATAAGGTATTTACAAGTATCATTTCTCCAATATAAGTTCCTACTTAGCTGCAGTTGGTAGATAAATTAACAAACACACTACAACTAGGACCATTTCAGTCATTATCTAGCAAGATGAGCATGCACAACATTCATACTCATCTTGAGAGGGAATATTAAGGAGTTGTTAGTGAATTAATATTTAATTTAATTTGTGTAAATAGTTAAGCAGCCTTTTACCTTAGTTACAGTTTTACCATACCTAGTTTTCTGTTTCACATCTTCTACTATTCATTTTTGTTAGTAGGACCATTTTGCCCTTTCTAATTCTATTATTCTATTACTGTTCATTCAGCACCTATATATGCAGGGATTGTAGCTGACTTGAATAGTAATGAAAGCTTAATTTGCAATTCTCGCCAAATCCATTTGTTGCACCTTGTTTCCTCCACAAATTAAAGAACAAGAACAATTATGTTTTATTTTTTTATTGAGGGAAGGAGGATTCGAACCTTACTCTATTACTAAGAAGATCATATAACAATCAATGAGGTAAATACTCGAGTGTATGTAATAGATTATAGGATTATTATCACTTAGAAAATATTGTCCCTCCCAAAAGTGGGTAAAATTAATAATCTTTATACAATTTAAAAATCTTGATATAATTAACCAAGCTAAGCCACTTAGCATCTTTACGTTATTGTCCGTTATACATCATTGTGAGGGCAACTTTAATTGTGTGAGTTTCTTTCGTTTTATTTCTGTTTCACTATAAAGTGAAAGGAAAATGCCAGGAAATTATGGGAGCATATATCTCAGTATGTTGGTGTGCTGGCATACATGAAGAAGAATGCTGCAGCTACTGTTAGCATCTACTTGTCATAATTTAATAAGACATGACATACATACAGTAAATCATATGCTATAGTCATTGGGATAACCTTTTTTATTCATATTGTCGGCTGAGCTGACTCACCTTTTCAAATCTGATTTTATTTTATTATATCAGAAGCAAAGTTCAAATCACTTCGCTGCTGGTTTTCACAACCAAGATTCTGATATTCTTATCATTGTTGTATTTTTTTGTTTGTTCACGTTATCAGTCCTACGATTCTCTGTCTGGACTCTATATTAGAATAAAAGTAAGGGATCAAAGGGTTCAATTAATATATATAATAATAATAATAATAATCCCATATATATATATATATATATATATATAACTTCCAAGTTCTTTGTTGAAATTTCCTCAAATCTGAGAAAATTTTGTTTTTCCATTATAATTGTACTTTGAAAGGCCATAAAATATTGCCTTCCATTGAGAAATTGTAAGAAAAACAAGCAACATGGCGATAAATACTTTAGGAAAAAAAATTGAGAACATTTAATTAGCCATCTACAGCGAAGCAATGAGATCATTGTCTGTGCCAAGTGCCTGCACTCTGATTAATTTGCAAAGGAATCCGCCATGTGATTGGATTCATTACCTTTGACTAGGTTTAGAAATTGCATGTTGAATGGTTAGAAAAAATTAAAAAATTAAATAAGAAAATAAATGTTCTGTTTTTTAATGTAAAAAATTTTATATAATATAGATATAAACAATTCAAGATCGGCACCCGAGCATTTGGCTTATTGGTTGGTACATTATCCTCTATTTAAAGAATAAGGTTCGAATCCTCTTCCCCCAATTATATAAAAAAAAACAATTCAAGATCGGTTCTAATACTTGAAGATACATTGTGTGCCGCCAAATATTGATGGCAACCAGTTTTTGGTGGGATGGAACATCATCAAGTTGTTTATCTCTTGTCTTATTGTGATTATGGCATCAGTTTGTCAATATTATACCAACTCATTACTCACTCATCTATATCTTTATATGAAACCAGTTGGACGTACGTTTATATATGCAACTTGTTATTTCCTAATTAACTTGCTTTAAATATATATAGTTATCAGGTTATGGAATAGTCAACGGTTTCTACCATATATTCTTTAATTTTTTATTTAAAACATATTTATATATTTAAAGAATAAATATTTTAAAAATATACACAAACATAATTAATGCTTGACTTCGTGGTTATAAAGGTTTATTTCTTTCTTGAGATTAATGTTCTAATCTTATTAATGACATTTAGGCTTTAATTTAATATAAAATTTTTAACGCGAGTCTAATTAGGTTAATACTGAGTTAATGCAAAAACCTCAAAAATTTCGTGAGTTCGACCAAGTTTAGTTGGCTTATTCGCTTATCTGGTCCGACATGATCGAATTACACCAATTTTATGATTGAGTCACCGATTCAATTGACCCGACTAGTGGTCAGATATGATTTTGATATGATTTTAATAACTATATAGAGTATTTTAGATCCAAATTACTCATTTGATTATTGTGTTATTTACTTTCTCAATTTCATTTTCTTTTTCTTTCCGATATTCCAAGGATATGTTTATTTTCAATTTTTGAACGTATAGTACTTTTACTTTCTTTTTTTTTTCACTTTGGTATTAAAAACCATGTAACTCAAAATCTTTTTAAAAATATATTAACATGAAATATATCAAAATTAAAACTCTTTTCTTGGATTTGTGAAAGTCAAGTGAAGACAATAAATACGGGACTAATTAAGTATAACCAGTAGACCTTTTCAATATCTATTTATTTTTTAATTCAAAATGCCCACGGTACCTAATTAAATATAGAATGTAGAAAATGTAATATTTAAGTGAAACTGTTTCCTTTTTTTTCTTTTTTCAAAATGGCAGATTTAAGTGACACTTCGTTAGGACTTATTAATTAATGTAATTGGGGTAAATGTTTAAGTTTGAGCCTTTAACAATTTGAGTATATTACCTTTTTGGTAATTCATAGAATTTTAACTGAACCAACCAAATTTTTTTTCCTAATCAACTTAACCGTTCACTAACTTAAGTCAATTAAATGAGTTTTAACTAATTTAAATGAATTTTTTTAACTTTTATCTTTTTTAAAATTTATTTAATAGACTATTTTGAAAAATTATTGGCATTATATATGTTTTATGGTTAATAGTACCTTATTTAATATATTAAGTTAATATATTATCTTATCAAGTTAATTCTTTTTTTTTTTTGAAAGTATCTTGTCAAGTTGATTCTTAACTTATTAAGTTACTATATTAAATACATTTCAAAAAAAAAGTTACTATATTAAATGTTATTATATTAAGTTACTTTAAGTCATTAATTTTTAATTTTTAAGCTTTAAAGTGGGAGTGGTTATTATATATTTATAATTATATTACAACTTTTTAGGTTTAAGGAACTTGTTTTAATTATTTGGTGATGGAAAGTAGATAATTTGACACTTAGATGATTTTTTTTTTTTATAATTGGGGGAAAGAGAATTCGAACTCTACTCTTTAAGCAAGAGGATTATACACCAACCAATAAATCAAATATTCGGGTGCACTTAGATGATTGGATACTTCATAGTTCATACTTAGATAATTGAATAAGGCTTATAGCCTTATAGTTATAGGATATTAGAACTTATTTTAATTTTTAAGATTTAAAGAGGGTGAGGTTATTATATATTTATATTTATATTACAAATTTTAAGTTTGAAGGGATTTATTTTAATTTTTAACCTATTTTAATTTTTTGGTGATGGAAATTAGATAATTGGATAATTGGATACTTCATATTTAGTTAGATAATTAGATGATTAGATAAGGCTTATAGCCTTGTAGTTATTAGTTATGGGACAATAAGACTTACTATAATTTTTAAGCTTCAAAGGAGAGGGGTTATTATATATATATATTACAAATTTTAAGTTTTAACCTTATTTTAATTTTTTTGGTGATGGAAATTATATTAATCAAATTATTAGGATAATTTTTGTATGTGATTTATTCAAATTAAACAAATAAATTTATAAAAAAACACTTTTACATTTTATAAAATTTTGAATAAATAATTGAGTTGAAATTGATTGTCACACACTTTGTGAAGAAAGAAATTTTGATATAGTTTTCATTGTGTTTAATTTTATATAGGTGTTTTGTATGATTATATTAATGATATTAATGTCTAAATAAAGATATATTATATAAATTGATTTTTTTGTTGCAATGAGAATTTGAATATTGACCTGGATTATATGTTTATATACAAAAAAAATAAAAAAAATAAAATTTGAAATTAATAAAAAAATAATATACTAATGCGATTATGTTAAATATTACATGTACTTTTATTTTTTGTTGTTTGATGTCTTGATGATGAAATATGAACCCTTTATTTATATATAAGTATGAAAAAACAGTGTGAGTGCATACATGCAAGAATACCTTCTAAAATATATTAAATACAAAGTTGATTAAATGGGTTAATGGTCTTCAAAATTTTTTAACCAAACCAACCTGACTCAAAAGACTTACCTAAACTCTCTAATTGATTTAATCAAATTAATAGAATTAATCTAATTTATCGATTAATTCGATTTAGTTAGTTTTAATTGACTTTTTCTCACCCTAATTGGAAAGCTTATGAAATCTAATTTTATCAAACATATTTTGAGAATACAGAAGACATGTAGAAATGATATTTGAGAACTAAATCATTAAGGTCTGGGGTGGCTCTATCTTGGGAAATAAGGTTAAAGAGAAAATCTTGTGAATTCTTATAAAAACAACTTAATTTGTTTCCTTTAAATTCCTTAAATATTTGAGATAATTTCCTCAGAGTAATGCAATCATCACGAGACCTGTCTTGCTACCCTTTAGCTTTTGCAATTGATCTTTTGAAATGATAAAAAATTGTGATTTATAACTTAAAAACCTGCAAAAATCCTCTAGAACATTTACATGAAGAATGGCAAACTGTTTGATAAAAGAAAAACTCAAAAGTGCCTTGAAATGGAGTCAAAAGTATCGAGACATTTTGTGTAAGTATGGCAACTTGGCCAACCCGAGAGTTAATTAATAAGAGCTCAGGTGACAAGTATTGAGACTTCTTTTGAAGTATTGATGAGACTTGGCCAACTTGAGAGCAAATTTAGAAGTGTCCGGTTGAAAAGTTTTGAGACATTCTTCATATGTATTGAGACATCCTTATATGTATCGAGACTTCTCAACCTGAGAGCAAAAATAAAGAAACAGGGGCAAAAGTACTAAGACTTTAGAAATGGAAGCATTCTGTTTTATAAGTATCGAGACTTGCGAAGGAAGTCTCAATACCTCATTCAAACAAGAAGCATTGCCGCCCAGAAAAGTATAGAGACCTACAAGGGAAGTCTCGATACCTGCATAAGCTCAGAAGAAAAGTATAGAGACCTTGGTGAAAGTATTGATACTTCTAACTTAACAGACGTGAAGGGACAACTATAACGACTAGTTTGTGCTTTAAATGTAAGCTAACAGCTCCAAATGTCTTCCAAGCTTTAAATTGAAGCCTCGACCTCATTTACGAAGGCAAAAAGAGAAAATCATTTCTTAATAGGAGGGCAACCTCAAAATCACAAGATTATTTAATTCTCTCTCGTTCTAATTTTTAAGTTTTCTCCTAGGCATTCATTGAGCTTTAGTTTCTCATATACCTACCTTCTAAAGTCTTAGAACATACTTAGCTTATCAGCCTTTAAAGGGCACTTTAGTTCATTACTTCTCACTAATTGTACATACTTAAAAGGTTATACCTTAACTACTGAAGGGTAGAATTGTTGGTTATACCTTAACCATTGAAAAAGTAGAGAGAGTTAAATCTTACTCTTGAAAAGATTGTTATAAAGGTTGTACTTGAACATCGAAAAGCATTTCTTACAGTCGATTCTATACTCCTCAGCAAGGGTAAACGAAAGGACATAGGCAATGAGACCGAACCTCAATGAAATTTTTGTGCCTTTCTTTCTTCTCAATTCTTAAAGTAATTGATTCACTTGACAAATGACATTTTTTTTATATAATTGGGAGAGGAAGGATTCGAACCTTTCTCTTTAGGTAGGGGATCATGCACTAACCAATGAGTTAAATGTTTGGATGCACAAATGACATTTTGACTAAATACAATTAATCAAAGATTAGTAATAAAAGCTTATTTGATTGAAAATTAAAATATAAAACTTGATTGAATGTAATAAAAAAAAGTTTATTTAAATTTTCTTAAATAATTTAAAAACTTATTTTGAAAATTATACCTTTATATTATAACATATAATTATAGCCTTTTCACTAAGAATTTGTCTTCGTTAAATTAGATTTTTGCTTCAATGATATAATTGAAAGCTGACTTTTGAATTTAAAATCAAGTTTTGAAAATAAACAATTGAAATCTCAATAAACTTTCAAGAAATCAAGCTCCAAGATTATCATTGAATTTCTCCATGCTCTTGTCCAACCAAAAAGAAGAAGATCAATTTCATTTTTGTTTTGGGAGTAAGTTATCAAGATTTTTGCGGAAAAAAAGAATTAGAGAAATTTTTTTATCCAAAAATTTTCAAAAGTTACATTTTTTTTTTTATAAAAAAATTAGGTGTCTCGTGGGAGTCTTAACGGTCGGCAACTGAGAAATGTAGAACTTTATAATTATGTTAATGAGTGGCAGATGTATACTTTACCCAATGTAATAACCATTTTCACCCAATTTACCAAAAATGAAGAGAAAAAATATCAATGTGATTGGGATTCATTAATTATTTTAGCTATTACCAAATAAAAAAACTAATTATTCTCCTAGAATGCTGTATTTCCTAAACGATGACTATATGATCATTGGATAAGGGGCATCAGGAGATAAATTTGGTAATTTACAGCACATTGCATAAAGTATACATTATTCTAGAAAACCATACAGACCGTTTCCACACATCTGATTTTCACTACAAAACAATTGGGAAAGGCTCTTATTCTCCAAATACTTTATGGTACCGTACATGAACTGAAGGTGCAAATATTTTTAGTAAAGAGCATTGCCTTAACATATATATATATATATATATTTACAAAATGTAGTAATTTATACATCTGATTTAGAGTTACACAAATTAAAACAACTTCCTCCTGTATTGTCACTAAGATTGTTAAGTTACCAATAATAGATTTGCATTCCAGAGCATATTATATATACATGCCAGGTACATTACTGCTGACTCCAAAACAAAATTCTTACAACTGTTTACTAGATGAAACTCACCTGTCACCTTTGTGATGATGATGTGTAATCTAGTAGTAATTGACACTGCGCCCAATAAAAGTTTATCCCCACCCCTTGTGCCCTTGTCCTTCTGCTGTATATATAGCCGGGTAAACAGAGAAAGGGACATACTCTTACCAAAGCAATACATTCACTTGCTTTTTTCATTAAACTTTCACATAGTTTATATGGCAGATTCGGCACCGCTTCTTTCTCACCATGATCAATCGGTAGAATTGAGGCAGCCTCGATCCCTTGACGAGACGATTGAACGGTGCATCGGAGACTTCGGGTGGTCTCAATTCTTGCAAGCCGCCCTTGTATCATTTGCTTGGGTCTTCGATGCACAGCAAACTTTCATTAGTGTATTTACTGATGCCGAACCATCGTGGCACTGCACTCAAGTGGAACACCAATCATCGGCTTGTAACTCACTCTCCAACATTTGCCAACTCTCCAAGAATTCATGGTCTTGGGATTGGCCTGCACACACATCAATCATATCTGAATGGGGCCTTGAATGTTCTACTTCTTTCATCACAGGGCTACCTGCCTCCTCTTTCTTCATGGGGTGCCTAGCAGGTGGACTTGCGCTAGCCACGCTCGCTGACTCAACTCTTGGCCGCAAAAATATGCTCCTTCTCTCATGCCTAATGATGTCTTTATCTTCCCTCTTGACTGTTTTCTCATCAAATATATGGATGTATTCAGCCTTGAGGTTAATCAACGGGTTTGGCCGAGCAACGATTGGGACTTGTGCTCTTGTGTTATCAACAGAGCTAGTGGGAAAACGGTGGCGAGGCCAGGTTGGTGTTATTGGTTTCTTTTGTTTCACCTTAGGCTTTTTATCATTGCCAATAATAGCATATATAAATAGAGGTTCTTCATGGAGAACTCTTTATCTATGGATTTCGGTGCCGACCATCTTCTATTGTATACTAGTTCGTTTCTTAGTTCATGAGTCTCCTAGGTGGCTTTTTGTCCGCGGACGCAAAGAGGAAGCAGTTTCAACACTTAAAAGCATGGCGCAGGCTAACCAGAGTATCTTAACAATGAGTTTCTCCAATGTCCCAATCGAGCCAGAATCATGGAATGTTGATCTTTACTCCACAGTCAAGATACTATTGAACAAGAGATGGGCTTTTCGAAGGTTAGCGGCGGTTATGATAGCAGGTTTTGGTATTGGGATTGTGTACTATGGCATGCCATTAGGCCTTGGAAATCTATCATTCAATATCTACCTGAGTGTCACGTTCAATGCCTTATCCGAGCTCCCATCATCATTGATTACATTCTTCCTCATGGGAAAATTAAACCGGAGAGGCTCATTGTTGGGTTTCACAGTCTTAAGTGGGATATGCAGCGTATTGTGTGTGGTGATTGGGCAAGTGTGGCCAGGTTTACAGATTGGGCTAGAACTGGTGTCCTTCTTCAGCGCGTGCACGGCGTTCAACGTGGAACTGATATACACATTAGAGCTGTTTCCCACATGCGTGAGGAACTCGGCAATCTCAATAGTGAGGCAGGCGCTTGTATTTGGGGGAGTGTTCAGCCCAGTGCTGGTTGCTGCAGGGAGGAAAAATGGGTTCCTATCATACGGGGTATTTGGGTTGGCGATAGGGTTTTGTGCACTGCCTGTGCTTGGTTTGCCAGAGACAAGGGGTGCCACAATGTGTGATACAATGGATGAAGAAGAGCAGAAAGAGTTAGAGAAGGCGGCTTCTGACGCCCACGGTGTTGCTGCTGCTATGTTGGCTTAAGCTGCCATTGTCTAGCTGTAGCAAGCAAGTGGAACATATTTTTGCTTCAATATATTTTCTCAACATGCCTTTGACTACTGTTCTCTTATACTATATGAATCAGGCCTGGACCACTTGCTGTAATTAAGATATAAATTTGTTGTCATGTGCTGGAGGCATAATCTTGCTAATTTATTCATTTGCAGGAAAGGTTTTGTTTTGTATGCCTTAATCTTATATATAAAAGAAGAAATTGTGAGGAATAATCCTTCTTAATAAGGGTATTTCAAAAATAACCATTAAAATAAATATAACTATTTTTAGTCATATTTTACCATGACTTGACAAAAATACTCTTGAAACTATTTCAAATAAATTAAATCATTCATCACAATTTCTCCTTATTTGTTCTTCTGATTACTCTTTCTCACCATCCAGCTTTCTATAATTTTATCGATTTCCCTCTTCAGTATTTGTCTGCTATGCTCCCCGATTTCTCTCTTTCACGCTTTCAGATTTCTCTCTCTTACGCTTTGAAAACACCAAGCAATGGTTTTGATGTGCTTGGAGTGGGTGGCTATTTGGAGAATTTGATTTTTAGGTATTTTGGATAAAACTAAAATAGTAGAAATGATCATATGTCAAATCCTGTTCTATAAAATAATTACGACGTCATTTACATGCTCAATAGAATTGTTACATATTTAGGGAGTTTGAGAAATCGTTAAAAAATGATATTACCCCTAATGGTATCATTAAGTCGATTAAACCTCAACTAGTTCAAATAGGAATTTTAAGGTGAAATTAAGAGTTTCACAGTTCAGGGATGACTCAAAATGATAATTCGGAGTTCGATGATCAATTTGGAGTCAAACCGAAATTTTCACTATCCAAGGGCAAAATGGTCATTTGCCACTTGGGGACAAAATAGGAACTTTTAGAAAAGCTTTTTTTGGCCCCATTTAACTTATTGGAGTATGATTTGAGTATTGGAGTATAATTTGAGGGTTTGGAAGTGAAAAAGTTTAATTCCGGTGATTTTTGGAGTGTAGGGGTAAAATCGTAATTTTTCCAATTACGGACAAAATTTGAGATTTTGAGAGAATTTAGATCACATTTGACAAATTGGAGAATGGTATGAGTATAAGGGATGAAAAATATGTCCATGGGCAATTTTTCAGTTTTTGGGGTAAAAATGTAATTTTTGACTTTTACGGGGGGCAAAACTGTAAATTTCAAAAATTACTTCACGAAGACTTTGGATAAGTCTGAGAATTTTATCTAAG
>NW_017234838.1:0-6812 GCF_000208745.1 Theobroma cacao | reverse complement strand
TGAGAATTTTATCTAAGTTATGGATATTTTAAGGAATAATGTGTGGTGGAGATTTAAAGCTTAAAAGATAAGAATTTAAAAAATGGACCAATAATGTAGTGACATGTGGCAAGTTTAGATTATTATATTATTTAACTATAAAAATCAGCCCACACCACCATTTTCTCTTCATTTTGGCCGGCCATAGCAAGAAAACAAAGGGGAAAAGAAAAATAAAAACCTAGGTGGAGAAATTCAAGGGAAAATTGGTGAAAATTCAAGGAAACAAGTGACAAAAGGTAAAATTTCTTGATTTTGACTTGTGATCTACCTTTCCCATGCTTTTCTCCTTATTTTTCTTGGTTAGATTTCATGTTTTCAAGGTAAATTCATGGCTGCCCAAATGGGTATGGAGAGAGAATGAAGTTAGATTAATTTGATTTTAAGTTATGTTAGTGTTTTAAGTTAGTTTAGCATATTTAGAAACAAAAAAACAAGAAAAGAATTCATTTTCCTCCATTACCATTATTGGCTGAATTTTCTAGGGGAATATTGGCTGCTGATCTTGATGTTTATTTGAGGAATTATGATGAATAATGATGAATTATGAGCCTAAAAAAATAATAAAAATTTTCAGAGCAAAAATACGAATTTTTACCCACTAGAGGTATTTTCGTAATTTGCTACCGAGACTAATAATTTGCACCACACTGAAGAACATTAAGTCAATTTGGGTGCAATTGAGGTATAGAAACTGAAAAAAATTAATTTGGGATTAAATTGGACGCGTTAGTAATTTAATCTGGTAATAGGCCGAATTAGGTCAGCACCGCATTTAAGCGGTAGTCAGTTAAGTTGCATGTCATATCATGCATATACACCGAGCCTGAATTGATTTTATAATGGTCAAGCATTAATGTGGTGAATTATATATTGTACATTGTGGATAGGTGGTGAGCAAATTACACTGGTAAAAGTATAGAGATTGTGCTTGAAGACTAGGGTTAGGAGTATATCAACTCCTAGAACTGTGAGTGAACAATTTATCGTCTTAAATATCTAGAGTAATTATACTTGTTTGATGCTTTTATTGAATGGTGAGTTTAAATTATAAAATATTATGTTTTTCAATTAAAATATTTTTTAATAAAAATGAGATTTATACTGGTTTTGAAATCAAATATTGTTTTGAGAAAATTGAGTATATGGAGAACGTGTTGAAATTTATGATTTATATGTTATTGAAATTGTGGCTTATGACACTATGGTAGCATGATGGCTAAATTTTTTGGGTTGACATGAAATATATGAACAGTTTTGGATTGGTCTCGCTAGACTGAATTACATTTTATTCACTATATTATGCTACTGGAATTTTTATGGGTTTGATGGTATATTAAACGGTCACTACAGTGGTGGGGGTTTTCGTGGACTACCTATGAGAGGGGTACGGTAACCCAATTATATAATTACCTCCGGGGGGAGATGTTGGATGAAGTATCTCCTAAGGTAAGATTTGAGTGCACCTCACGTTCGGGCCACCACGTGAGAGTGAGACTCAGCCAACGTCAAGGAACGGCTGTGTGTCAGATGTGAAAACATGTTTATGGGTATGGGTCATTTAATAGCCTTGGTGGTCTCAGTGGGATACCTTGACGAGGGTACCCGCGAAAATAATTTTGGCAGGGGCCAAGTTTAAGAAATTCATAAGCCGAGAAATTTTGATGAAAATAAATTGTTTGGTATAGATTGAAACAAATTTTGCGTTATGAACATTATTGAGATATAATGTTTTTATATTATCTCCATCTACTCGGCTTTAGATGCTTTTGATGGTAATTATTTAGTCACTGGGATTATGCAATCATAATCTCACCCCTCTTCCTATCCATTTTTCAGGCTCAGGACAATTTGTTGATAGTTGATTAAGACGAGAATTAATCTCGGAGTTGCATCTTAGAAAGTAAGGGTTCGTAGCCCTACATCTTCTTAGTCAGTTGAGGGCCCACGTGTCACTGTAAAAGTAATTTTATTCTTCAGTTATTTGATTTAAAGTATGTATGAATATATTTAGCTTTTACACCATGTTTTTGGCGAGTTTCGGTATTTTCGAAGAAAAATGACGAAAATGCCCCTGTGA
Organism: Theobroma cacao; assembly: GCF_000208745.1. Taxonomy (NCBI): domain Eukaryota; kingdom Viridiplantae; phylum Streptophyta; class Magnoliopsida; order Malvales; family Malvaceae; genus Theobroma; species Theobroma cacao. The sequence continues at coordinate 4,693 of NW_017234838.1, read as the reverse complement.
GCCAGAAAGTAATATTTTATTGTTTTGATTTAGAAATGACTTATGATTTTTTGAAATGTGAGATTTAATAACTATCGCTCACTAGGGAGATGCGGAAGCTGATGCTAAGCCTTGCGGGGTTTCGATCGGCATTCGGGGTAATGAGTGCCTATCAGGACGTCGCGGCGGTTGTCACTGGCTCGATGAGAGTTCCGGGTCGTGACATCATAGATATTTGAAATAATTTTTAATTGTATCAATTCGGGGACCTAAACACGAATAAACTCAAGAATTTGAAATTTATAAATCTAGTTTTTCAAAGAAAATGTTTTTTCAATTTTTAGTCGAAATAGGTGTTTTAGATAAGAAAACTTATATTTTTAAGTTGTGAAAATATGTTAGAAACACTTTAATCGGTGCCAAATTGTCAAAAAAACAAAAAGAAATTAAGGGAGTTGAGAGGATTCGAAGTTTTGGTTCGTAAGTAACAACAACATTTTAGGTATTAAAATGTAACACAAACATTTTGAACATGACGTGTAACAACAATATTTTTTTAACATGATGTATAACAACAACATTTTTTTCAACATGGCGTGTAACAACTTTTTTTAACCATGACGTGTAATATGTTTTTGTACATGGCGTGTAACAACAACAATATTTTTTAATGGCTTGTAACATGTTTTTGTACATGATGTACAACAATGAAGTTTTTTTTTTAACATGGTGTGTAACAACTTTTTTTAACCATGACATATAACATATTTTTATACATGACGTGTAACATCATGACATATAATTTCATTAAAGATAATTTTGTCTAACTTGGCTAATAACAGTTAAAATTATAAAAATGGTTGTTTTTAAAAATGCCCCTATATAAAACTCAAAAAATCTTTTTTCTTTTTTGTTTTCCAAAGTTAAAAGTGTGTGAACCGAAACAATTCTAATTCATATTTGTTAAATATAGGGTAAAATATCATTACTTTTTAAGTTTTGGTCGAAATTACACGTAGGTTTATTAGTTTTTGAAATGGACACTCCAGTTGTTAGTCATCCGTTAGTGTTTCCATCAACTTGATAACGTGACAAAGGTAAAAAAATAATTTTATCCTTGACTAATTTTTAAAATTACTATTATATAATATTATTAAATTTTTATTATTACTTTTATTAATTGAAAAAAAAAACTCCCTATCTAGGGAGCACCGGTGCTCTCCATCGGGGCTCCCTAAGAGAGCACCTCACGATCAGGCTCCCCTCGCTTGGGAGCATCGGGCACAGATCGATGCTCTCTATTTTTTTTATTTTTAAAAATATAATAATAATTTTTTAAATTAATAAAAAAAAGAGCATTTTAGTTTTTTCATAATTTTTGTTAACGGTGTTTGCACTTTTGGGGTGAAGTGTCCATTTCTAAAACTAATGGACCTCTATGTAATTTTAATCAAAACTTAAGGGGGTAAGGGTATTTTATCCTTAAATATATGATGATTAACACAAATTAAAACTATTAGAAGCTTTGTTGGATTTTAATTTCAATTGTTTCAGATTCACAATCTCCTGGAATATAGTTTTATATTGTATGCATATATTGTTCTGAACATGTAAAAACTTATATTTATGTATTTGTAAAAAATTTATAAATTAATATTTTAATTGATACAGGAGTATGTGATTAGGTTACTTGCATATTAAGTTAAAGAAGATTATTTAGGTTATTTGCTTATTAAGTTAGGTTAACTTAAGTTATTTTTTAATTTACTTATATTCCAAGGAGGTTTAGGTTAGGTTACTCGCTTATCTATTTTAATTTAAAACTTATAATAATCCCACATAGGAAAAATAAGAAGTCTCTCTTTCTTATGAATAGTTAAATAAAATCTTATTGGGTTAATTGTTATGCCCATTCAAATTGAAAATTAATAACAAATTTTTTTTTAATAAACAAAAGTGCTTATTTTTTTAAGGCTCGTTTTAAAAAAGAATAAAATGTTATAGTGTCTTTGGTTTGGCCAACCAAAATAGGATTTTGGTCATCCCCTGCCATTAACATCAATAAAAAAAATTTTAAATTTCACAAGTGATATCATATGTTTATTTAATAATTAACTTATTTATAAATTTTAATAAATATATATATATATCTTAACAAGACACTTGACTTGAAATTTAAAATTGAAACTTTAGTACGTGTGTATTGGGATAATTTCTCAAACTTTATTGGATGGCCATCCATAAAAGATTTTAGAGAAATATTGAAGTAACCAGGAGTAACTATATAATCATTTCTCCCCCATATACGAGTGAGATTTTTTACATGTAAACAATGGATATTTATCATATACAATGTTAATAAAATTTTTTAACACTTTTAAGTGCATTTAAATAGCTGATTGGTGTCAAGATTCATATTAATTATTTAAAATTCGTTTGTGAAATTTAAAATTTTAATTTTTATAAATTACATCATCAATTAGTTACTCCACTCGTTTCAAATTAAATATACATTTGAGACTTCACGATCAAATGTATAAAGTTTTAATAAAGGCATATATTATCCCTAACTCGTTTATTGTTAATATATTAACGAAAAATAATATTGGCAAAATGTATTTCATTTTACCAAAGTAGACAAAAATTTGAAAACATCTAGAAAGATTACATTTTGGTTGAACACTTTATCCCATGGTTGATACCTAATAGTGCTTCTGTTGGCTTAACCATACATTAGAAAAGAAGAGTTTTATATTTATTAAAGTAATTGATCATGGAGGGGGCCATGTCTGATATGTACATATGGTCCAAACCCAAAATTATATCATTAGAAATCTTTGAATTAATATGTCAGACAAGCATGTGATCCTAGGGCCAACATATTTGGCTTTAGAGGAGCTAATTTAAATTTATTTAATATAACATATTATATATACATGGGATTTTTCAAAATTTTGCACACTTCTATCTCTTTAAAGTTATCCCCAACTCCTGTGTATTTCTTTTGTTCCAAATTGAATTTTTCAACTTTCTTTCTAGTAAGTTCTAAAATTAATTATGTTCAAATTTTTTAAACACTTAAAACTCTTCTTTTTTTTTTTTTTGATGTTTTGTATTAGTCATTACTATTTGTTTACATTAAAAACTGTAATTTATAAATGCTATAAAATGATATATCTTTTTGCTAAAAAAAATTAAATATACTAAAATCAAATCGTTATATTAGTTATTGTGTCAAGTTAAAAATGGACATTCAATTTTAAAAATGTAGAGAGTATATTACTATATTGTATCCTAAATAAACAATTTGCTTATTTTTTTGTTAAAAATTTAAACCATTTTTCTTGCCTTCATCCTTCATGTTGCAGGTTACCTTCCGTGCATCAACATATCAGATATTGCAGTTGTTTACAAAACAATGATTGCTTGCAAAAACGCAACTAAAATATGGACAAGTATGGTAGCAAAATTCATATAACACAACATATCAGAATCAGATTGCCATTATTGCCACGATCAGCTTCTGGAATCCATTCCTCTTATGCCACCTCTTCTCTTTTCTTCTTTGGCTTTAAACTATCAATGCCAAGCATATGCTTTTGATTTTCTTCATTCTCTAATTCACTGTATGAAATGCCCCATACTTTGATATGGTGATAAATAAAGTTGGTCGGATGCGAATTGAGACATAATAAGAAATTTTGGAAACCAAAGAGACAAGATAAAATTTTTAGAATAAAATAATATTTTATTAATGAAATAATATTAAAATATTAATATTTAGCCGGATGTCGAAATCAGTCATGAAGAAGGATCATATGGTTGATCCAAGTGGGGGAAAAGATGTCAAGCCTGACTCTGTAAAATATTTGTCATATCATACATGTGATGGATAGCATGTTTGCATGCTAAGAGAGTTCCAAAAAATTTACAAGAGTCGGTATTGTACCTAAAGGTACAATAAAGTTGATTTAAGCCTCGAACTAGATCAAATAAAGATTTTATGGTGAAATTGAAAATTTTACAGTCCATGAATGATTTAAAATGGTGATTTGAAGTTCGAGGATTAATTTGGAGTCTTTCACTATCTATGGGCAAAATGGTAATTTTGTCACTCGAGGATAAAATGAGAATTTTTTTAAAGATTTTGATCATATTTGACTTATTGGAGTATGATTTGAGGTTGAGAAGTGAAAAATGGTGATCCCAGTATTTTTCGGAATATAGGAGTAAAATTGTAATTTTACCACCCCAGGGGCAAAATTGTAATTTTTTACCACCAAAACACTTGTCCAGCACATGGATTTTACCCAATTTTATCATGGATAATTGAAGGAATTTATATGGTGGAGAGAGAAAGCTTAATAGTTAAGAAATAAAAATGGACCAATGAAATGGTGACACTTGGCATATTTATAACCACTAAATATTTAGCTTTAAAATTAACACAAAATCAGCCCATTTCTCATTCATATGGCCAGCCAAAGAAGAATAAAGGAGGAAAGGAAAAAAAACAAGAACCCTATGTCACGACCCGGTACTCCCCTCGAGCCCATGATAACCGTCGCGGTGTCCCGGTAGACACTTATTGCCCGGAATGTCAACCCGAAACCCCGCAAGGCTTTACTATCAGTTTCTCTGTTCCCTTGTGAGCAACCATTGTCAAATATCGTGTTCTAAAATATTTTAAGCTGTTTCCAACTTTAAACAAATA
>NW_017234837.1:0-28195 GCF_000208745.1 Theobroma cacao | reverse complement strand
TCATTCAGTTCTTTCTCGCCATCCCAAAGAGTAAAAATAATATCAAGGTATATGTTTTAGATTTTTGGATTTATTAGTTTATTCATATAATTTCAAAGTTGAGAGGTTGAGTTTGAAATTAATTAGACATATCTGTAAATTAAAACACTATATGATTTTGACAACTTAAATCTGATTGCAAGCAGACAAACCAATTAGTTATTAGGTATTGCATTACTAGTTTTTAACCATTGTGTCACTGATTTTTAGGTATTGCGAGATTGATTTTTAAGTAATGCCTAAACCACACAATACCTAAAAATTAGTTATGCAATGTCTTACAAACTAGTCACACAATGTCATATCAATCAGTTACGCAATACTTAAAAATCAATCATGCAATACCTAAAAATTAGTAATGTAATACTTAAAAACTAATCACGCAACTCCCAAAAATCAAATACACAATGCCAAAAAACCATTAAAACTACTGAACTTCATTTAACAAAATCAACAACTTCAAACAATACACTATATTCCATTTAACAACATAATCAATAAATATGCCTACTTAATCAAAAAATGCTCAAAATGCTTAAAGGTTTTTCTTCATGTATCAAAAGCCACTCCAAAATACTTAAAAACGCTCAAAACCCTCAAAAGTTTTTCTTTGTGTATCAAAAATCACTCTAAAATGCTCAAAATACTTAAAGGTTTTTCTTTTTGACAAGGAATAATCTAGAGATAAATGGCATGATTTGGTGAAAAAAGATCAACGGATATGAGTCGGTTTGAAGCGTGAATCTAAACATATGAATCGGTTTAATTAAGGGTAATTTTATTCAAAATTAATTTCTCTTAACTAAAAATAGTTAAAATTATAAAAAGAGCTATTTTCAAAAATATCTTATGTATAAGGAATATTTTTGAAAAAAAACCTAAATTTTTTGGTCTACATACAAAGATTTGCACATTTCAATCTGTGCCCAAATCTTCATTCCTTGTGCTTGTCATCCTAGCCGTTTATGACCATTTTCAAACAACATTTTTGCTTCTAAACAACAAACAACAATACCCTTATGACTAATTGCTATTAATTCAATTGGTGAATAGAAAGTATCTTGTGTGTAGGGATCGGGGTGTTTTTTGGAGTATCCTGTTCTTACCAAAGCTATTGTTTGGATTCTGTTCATGCTGATTTTTTGGGCTTGAGATGTTTTTTTGTAAGTGAGAGTTGTTTTTTCATAGAAAGTACGATGATCTCTTAGGAGGGGACTTTGAAATATTATTTTCGAATTAAAAAATTACAGGATAAAATCATCTTATTCTGGAAATAATTGTTCTCATTAATGAATATATTTTAATTTTTTTAAAAAAAATTCAATTGGTGAATAGATAAATCCAACATTTTTTTCATTTTTCCATTTCTTGGTGGATTCTCTTCCAATACTAGTTTTTTAGGTAATTAAGCACAATGAATCCTCTTCTTTAATGCAAAACACATGGAAAAATTGCCTTTTGCCCCACCATCAATTACTTTAATCCACTTACCAAAAATAGAAGCATTCCTTCGAATATTCCTTCCTGGCAAGGGACCAACAAGAAAGGGTTTACTTATTGTCTTCTTTTTGGTACATTAAAACAGGTCAAACAAGAGAAGAAAATTGAAATATTTTTTAGAAGTAAGTTTCTATGTAGTGCATGCCACTTCAAGGCCCATCGGCCTATGTGGTTATGGATTTTCATAAAACTTTATTATATAGAAAGATAGTGTAGATATTATTGTCGTGACGTGCGGGTCCGGGAACCCGTCCGCCAGACGCGGGCGAAAATTAAAATCGCAAGGTGTGGGAGTCGCCACCAATCTTTTTTATCTANAATTATCTGCCCCATAATAATCTCCTAGATAATATCTCATGATTAAAATTTTGAGATTTTAATTTACAAGTCTTGGATTCAAATCTTAAAAAATTCGAATAACTTTTGATAATTAAATAAATTAATATAAAATTTCTTGATTAATTTGTAACAATTAAACTAACGTAAAATAGTCTTCAAGTATGTAAGACTGGCTACACACCTAGTAAATATAGAACCAATCGTCTTTTTTTAGGCGCTTCAATTCATATTGACGTAATTATGCCAAAAAATCTTTAAGTAACAATATTATTATTTGTAGACTTATTGTACAGTTCACGTCTTGACGTGAGTAAGTAAGGAATGATAGTTCAATAGAAAATAGAATGACTATTTTTATGAAAATAGAATAAGATAAAAATAATCATTATGTAATTTGGTTCATGGAATAGAATAAGGTAAGAATTGTTATTATGATTTATTTTCATATTTGATTTGTAAAAATAGCTTTAGAATAGTAAAAGAATAGGAGATAAAAAGATAAAAATATATTTTATTATAATATATCGTTTTTAATTTAAATATTTATTTTTATGATTTATTGAAAATATTAATAATTTTTTATTTAAAACTTAAATATGATCACTTATTTTATTTTTTAAATTTTAAAATATTTTTTTAAAAAGTTTTTCTATTTTAGTATTTTCAATTTTTTTCTTTTTATTTTTAGTTGGTAGGCCACCGATAATGTGACTAGCATAATGGAGTGTTGATCTGACACTCTCAGTGGTCGGATTTGACTAGATACAATTATGGACGCTAGATTCAGCACTGTCTCGATCCGATCTAGTCGTGGAGCATTTTCTCATTGCCAACACCAAGGCTACCTTCGCCACCCTCCAGTGGTGGAGGGAATTTCGAGACAGAAGGAGAGAGGCAAAAGATAGGTAGAGAGAGAAATAGAAATGTGAAAAATAAAAAAAAAATTGTATTTTACAAATGATAATTTTTAAATTTATTTAAAGATAATTTTATGATTCCTTCACATTCAAAATAACCAGTACTGAATCCCTTTTGGTATTGACTATTCACCATTATTCGGGAATGAACATTTCGTGACGTAAACAAATTTTTAAAGAGATCTTAGAAGGGGTATTCCATTCCTCCTTAGCAAACATACCCTTTTAGAATTAATAATATAATCAACAGACTTAATTGTACCATTCACATCTTGACCTGAGTGTAGACACTATCTATTTTATCTTTTATTTTTGTATTTTTATTTTTTATCTATCTCTTATTTGATGTTATCTATCTTTAAGAATTGATTATTACTATCATAATTTAATTTTATTTACTTACTATTATAATTTGAGCTTAATTTAGCTTTTATTCTCATTTTTATATAAACTGACTTTCACTAATGTCATGGGCCAATGTCTGATCCGAAATTGAAAATATTGAGCTTTTGGGTCTTTGGCAGCTTTGGGCACATTGATGGCCCAATATCAAAAACCAGTCCAATAAAACTAATACAATTGAGAATTGATCAAAATAATTAAAATAGATTAAAACATTAATCATGATTAAATTCCAAACGAAATTTGAATGCTCCAAAAACAGATAAAATAAATAAAACATAAAAAAGAGGGGAAAATAGCTGGACGACTGGCAGGGTGTGGTACACTGTGCCAGATGCGGGTCACCCTGCCAGGTGCAATACACTTTGCCAGACACGAAAAAATCGGGTATAAAAAATCCATTGTGGCAACCAAAGAAAAAGAAAAAACGGTAGCAAAAAAATAAAAAAACCCCTAGCTTTCTAGCAACCATTTTACCCTAGCCACAATAGAAAAAAAATAAATAAAATAAAAAAAATCAATCAAAAATATACAAGGAAAAATGAGAGAAGCAAAAGGTTTGTTTTAGAGTTTTTTGGTTTGGGTTTTTTTAAGGGTAGATTTTGATTTTTGGGAGGGATTTTTGGCTTGGGTGACTGGCGGTTTAAAAGAGGGAGAAGTCTTTCTTTTAGGAACAACCGGCGACAAAAGCAAAGGCTCCATTTACGAGTGCCGCCGGTTAGGAATAGAGAGCTTTAAAAGGGTGTCACCATTTGGTAGAGACAAAAGGGTTCGGCATCGGAGTAAGAGAGAAACAGAGAGTCGAATCGGTGATAAAGGAAAGGGAGAGAGAGAAGATCAACTAGGGAGAGGAAAGGTATCATTTTGTTGGGAGATTAGAAAGAAGGAAAAGAGAGTCCAGCGGCTTGAGAGATGAAGTGAGTTAAAAAAGAGAGAAAAGTGAATAAGAGAAAGGAAGGCTCTAGGGTTTAAAGGGTTATAAAATGACACCGTTTTGATCTACCAAGGCCTCCTTCCCATCGCCAAACGACGCCGTTGTTGTTGCTTGGAAGCTGTCACACTAAGCTCCAAATTGTTCCATTCCATGGCAGGCCAGGGTCCGGCTGTAGTTTGGGCTAACTAAGGCCAATCAGGTAAAAAAAACTTTATTTTTGCATCAATCTGTGATGGATTTGGATTGGTTGTTTGGGAGCTAGCCCACTTTCTTTGATTAAGTTTTATTATTTGACTATATAAAATAAATTTAAATGCTTTGGGCATAATATTTAAAATCCTTTTAATAATATTTTAGAAGATTAAATTAACAAAAAAATGTGAAATAATAATGTTAATAGTAAAAGATAGTAAAAAAATGTTTTAAATAATATTTTTTAGTCATAAAAAAGAATTGGGATTTAGAAGAATATACATGTTTACAAATATATAAAATAAATAAATAAATAGTAGGAAAAATGTAGTAATAGATTTAGTCTAGTTTAAAAATAAAATGAATGAGAAGAACAAGATAAAAAGAAAAGAAAGAGAAAGAAAAGACATAGGAATAAGTAAGCAATTAATAGAAATAAAGTAAACGAATAAGCAAAATAAAAAATAATAAATTATAATATAAGAGAAATGGATAAAAAGATAATATTTGTTATCAAAAGTTAAAATACTGTGGCGGAGAAAATATTAGTCTCAACATTAAAATATTTGTTTTAGGTTCAATATTAATAATTATGATAGTACATAAATTGAGCCTTAAAGTACCATACTATTAACCATAGGAATAATAAATAATTAATACCGATGATGGGACAATTGTCCAAGATATGAGAAGTCACAATTTTCAGATTAATTTTCCTTAAGTTCGGAATTCAAATTAGGGCTCTACCAGTATGATGGGAGAGCCTTGATTTTGAGATTTTAAATTTTAAATAAATAAAAAAATTAATATTGTTTTCGCCATTAAACCATTAATTAGAAATCAAGTCTGCTTTATGTTATAAATTCTTATTATGATAGATCAGGGATTAGTGTAACCTTCTATATATATAAAGTTTTCTTTTATCAACTTGATTTTTTTATTTTGATTTGTTTTCTTACTTTAGGAAGTAAACGATAAAATTACATTTTATTAACAAAGTAAATAAGGTTTGAAAATGATGAAAGTTAAAGGTAAAGAGAGTGAAAAAGAAAAACACGAGGGGAAGATAAAAGAAAAAAGAAGTTGAACTAACATAAACAGAAATTTTAAACATAAATAAATTAATAGAAATCAACATAAACAATAAAAACCTGATTAAAAATACATATATATAATATTAAGTTTGATTTTTGGATCGATTCGATTTGAAATTTTTTTTATTGAGAACCAATAGAATAAATTGTTAGTATCAAAATATTTGACTGATGAATTGAATAGATCAATCAAATAAAACAATTTTATTGGAATTTCATTTGAATCAGTCAAGTCATTTGATTTGGCCCATTTTGTACTCACCCCCAAATAGGATAGAGCATGAGAGAGAGAGAGAGAGAGAGATTTGAAATTTGAAATTTGAATATAAGAAATACTAATTGAAATTTGAAAGAAAGCATGCGCGGTTCAGATGAAATTTGAATAGTATACAAAGCAGTCAGATTCCTCTTTCTCTCCAAGCCTTGAAGTCAACCTCATCACTAATAATTAATAATTTTAATTTTGTTTGAATGAAAATTTTAAAAAAAATTATATGTTTTTCTTTTATGATTTTTAATAAATTTCAAAAACTATAAATTTTGTAATAGTTGGAATTTTCTTTTTCTCTTTTTGTATTTTTTGAATTTCATATTTCTTAGTTTTTCAACAATTGATAAGGCACTCGAATGTCTATATTAATTTCGGAATCAAACCTAAAAACGAAATGAGGAAGGATATTGAAATTAGATGCCCCACTTAATTAAGTCATAAAGTCATAGTCAATATATTGATGCCCCACTTAAGATTCCTTTTACACATTGATCACCTTTAGCCAAAGTGATCACACATTTTAAAGAAAAAGTGAAAGGCCTCCACTTATTTTTTAAGATCAATTAATATTTGTTTACTAAAACCATTTTCAAATTGCAAATAATAAAAAAATGTTTCCCCCATAAACATTTCACTTTTAATTGCAAATTGTAATTAAAATATTATTTTAGATTTGTCTATTGTTTACTCTCACTTGAAGTTGGAGTAACGATGATCGTAATAATAAAATATTTTGAATTCGAGTATGATGATTCTGGGGGTTATTTAAAATATAAACTTTAAGCATAATTAATGAACAAATTGTACATCTACATCCTACCCCAAATATCTAACTCAATAATTATTAATTAAAATTAAAACTATAAACCCTTTTTGCTTAATTGTTGAATAGTATATGAATAAAAAATGATAAATAAATTGTCTTAAAAAAAGATTGCCTACTGGACTGTTGTCTTTTCCCTCCAAGGAGGACCACAAGTTTGCTGATCTTCTTGCGAAAGCTGGTATTGGGAGATCCACCGAGCTCATTCAGGTTTTTAATCCTTTCATGGTCGATGCTTCTTCTTCTGGTTGATGTCTATTCGGGATTTTGCGTGACTGGATTCCTTTCTTTTTATTTTTTCTCCCCTGTTGTTTCGGCTTTGTGGCTTCTTCCTTTCGATCCCTTCTTTCTCTGATGTTGTGCCTCTGTGTTTTTCTTCTTTAGGATCCTTGTTGGTCCTGCTCTGTTTTTGTGATGTAGCTTTGCCGATGCTTTCCTTAATATACCTTCTGCTGTTCAACAAAATAAACGAAATATTAAATTTTAAAAGTGATTTTTAATTTCGTTGAATTTAAGCTGAAATTTTATTTTCAAATTTGGGAAAAGCAATTTTTCGATCTTTGGTCTTATTAAAGAAAAACCACCGCATGGGGCGGACATGACTACTCTAGATGGGAAGCTGCTGAGGTCCAAGTCTTTGCAAAGTCTTTTTTAAATAGAAAATATAGAATCAGATCTTAAAGTATTAATATTATTATCAGTAGACGTATTGTACCGTTTACATCTTCACATTGCTATGCAAGAAATTGTAATCCACGCCTAATAAACCGTCTGTATCGTGGTCTACAATTCAACTCCAGAGAGCAATCATTGAGCCAAGAACAGTTATAGAGTGTTAGTTTGCAACTGCATGCTCTCCCCACCGATTAACTGAAGCACAAGACTCGTTTTGTTTATCCCTGTAAGTTGAGTATTTTAATAACTTCATTATATGAAATTCCCCACATATATACTTAATATTAGGTGCAAATTAGGTAGCTTGGGAACCAAATCTAATTTTCTTTTTTTCTTTGACAGATGGAGGCCCATAATATTTGTTCGAGCGCCATTGTTGCTCAAGTTCTTAACGGAGCATCTAATTATGAAAACTGGAAAGCTTGCGTACAAAACTATTTGTTGATTAGAGATCTGTGGGACGTTGTGGAACAAACCTCAGAACCTCCTCAACAGGAAGAAGGTGATGGGGCTGATTTCAAAGCTTGGAGAAAGAGGAATCTGAGTGCTTTGCATGCTATTCAAATTTCATGTGATCCGATCATGCTTTCTCATATTAGAAACATGACTACGGCTAAAGATGCTTGGAACACTTTAGCCCAAGTGTGCCAATTGCCTATGCCTCACCAAGCACCCCAGGTACCCCAAGATGCACAACAGATAACCGAAGATGCACCGCAGATACCAGGTCTCTCTCTCTCTCTCTCGCTCTTATTAATTGTTTAATTGTTGTTGAGCTCGAAAAAAGTACGTGGAAAAATGTCGCGTAGATTGTTGTGGTAGCTGTGATTTGAGGTTTTTCTTAGTATTGGATGTTATTGTAAAAAAAGTGTTGTTAGAGAGTTAAATTGTTTAAAAAATAAGATGATATTTAAAAGTGTTGTTGGCTTTTTATAAGTGCTTAACATATGACAAGTTTATTAAACAAATTAAATAATGATAAAAATGAATTAAATATGATATGTTAAAGTTATAATATAACAATACAATTAATTTGTTTAAAGACAATTAGTCAATGATTATATAATTTTAAATATCAGTAATATTTTAATAAATAAATTTAAATTGATTAAATGTATATATTGAATCACGTGAATTAACTTATTTAAATACATTATAATAAATCACATACAAATTATACGAATCAAGCTATATTGGACGTGAAAATCTATATTATAACTATGTTACATTTTACAAAATCTAAAATTATTCAACCTAGTACGTAATAAATTACCAATCTTTGGCATAGTATTCTATTAATAACGTTGTGTGGTGGCAGTGGCTAGACGTATTAGCCGCACTCGTATTTTGGAGCTCCTCAAGGCTATTAAGGAAAGAGGTTTGGAACCAGCTAAGAGTCTTTTGACGTCCCAAGCGCATTTAGCCACTGCTGCCATTTGCAACTCCTCTTTCACGACCTTTCATTTCACAATCTTCAAAGGTCAGTTGGATATGATTGACGAATTTCTAAGCACAATGTCAGAGGAAGACCTCAAATTGCAAGATGGTACTGGTCGCACAATTCTTCACCGTGCCTCCATTTACACTAAAAACTCCAAAATAGCCCAAAGCTTGATCAGAAAGAATGGGGAATTACTTACTGTTCAAGATTACAAAGGAGAAATTCCACTTAATTATGCATGTTGGATAGGCCATAAAGATATGACTCACTATCTATGCAACATGACTACACGAGAATTTCTACTCTCACCAGAAAACGAACGTCAGGCAGCGTTGTTCGTCAAAGACTGTATTAATAACAAATGGTTTGGTAAGAGTGACATAAGTTGTAAACACTAAAACAATTCTTTTTTTAATATATCTTGTCACGGGGTTTAATTTTTTTCAATATCATCACTTTACTAGATGTTGCTTTGGATCTACTCCGTCATCGTCCACAGTTAGCATTTGCTCAAGAGAGAAATGGAGTGAATGCTGCTTTAGCATTATCGTGTCAACCTTCTGGATTCCTTAGCAGCAGTGGGTTCTCATTTTGGCAACGCTGGACCTATTCTTGTCAGTATCACTTCTCTCTTTCTCTTTATCAAATTAGTTTCCAATCTAATGCCTTTAATAATTAAAGTAATCCTTTTGCAAATTTTATTTCATGCAAAATTTTTAAACAAATCAAAAGTTATTATTTGTTCATTTTCTTTTTCCACTGGACAATTCTAATTTTATAAAGAAGTAATTGTTGGTGCAAATGGTGTTTAGATGGAATTTAAGGAATAGATATAATTAGCTTTAAAGTGAACCTTTCAATAGACGTTATTTTTAAGACTTATTTTGCCTCTACTACTCGGTATGCAAAGGGGAATTATATGAATATCCATAAAGATATAATGAAGCCAAAGTCTAACTTCCTCTTACACTTTATGAGAATAGACCATTAGATATGCCTGAAGGTTTGCAAAGTTTTTTGACCTTATAGCTTACTTTCGGCAGCAAGTAGATTATAAGGAATTTGGACTCTTTTGGTAGTTGATGAGAATTTAAGTGTTTATGTTAATTTTTAGAACATAATATTTCTCTTACTCTTAATTTTGTTCTCTTATCTTGTTTGTTTTTTGTGTTAAAATGGTTGGTAGCAAATCCTTTATATAGACTTGCAAGTATCTCTTCTCAAAGGCACAACCCTTTCATTAAGGTATCTTTTTTCTTAAAGATTCCTTTACATTTTTGCAAGACAAAATCTTTGGGTAAATGTATTGCTTTAATAATTATTTTGTGAAATGGTAACTATTCATTTCATAAAACATAATCTTTGAGATACAAATATAAAAAAATAGCTTTTCACTTGAAGAGACAACTTTTAATTTTGAAAATATACTAACAATAACTATGGCTATTTATGTGGTGTTTTTTTTTTTGAAAAGCTAAAAAGGAATGCTTATATTCAAGACTAGAAAAGAGAGTCCTTGTACAAGCAGTCAAAAAACCGTAACATAGCAAAAAGACTTACGGTGAATCAACCATTTGACAGATCAGTAAGAATGTTTTGTCAAATTGAGGGGGGGGGACAAAAAAAAGCCCTGCACATTTGTTTTGAACTTGACCAAATCACAAATCTCTACAATTCAACATACTTCAACAAAAGCAAGAACAAAAAAAACACCAAATGCTCAAAAGAACCCTCACATATATGAGCAGTCAGTATGTACCATCAGTTAGCGACAGAATCTTATTACTATGCACTGGATTGGCTTAAGAACAAATCCACAATAAATCATGAGGCCTCGACACTCCATTTTTAGCAAGTTGATTAGTAGCTTCATTTGCTAACCGAGGCACATATCTAATCTGCCAAGACAAGACTCTTTCGAGCAACTTTGAAATTAGGATGATGTGCTGGCTATATCTCTAAGGTACCTCAAAGGGGTTTTGGATGATGCAACCACATTAGTATAATCAGATTCAAGGATTAAAGAGCAAGAATGAGACCAACTTGAAGCTACGGAAAAGACGATGGCTTCCTTAGCAATAAAGATCTTGATGGCATTGGAGTTAGCATGCCCTATATCTTTAGAGAAAATAATAAGCGAGTCCCTGTTATCATTTCTCAAAAAACTCCCAATGCTTGAGTCTCTGAGGTTGCCTCTAAAGGAGCCATCGGTGTTAACTTAAGGAAACCGGCTTGAAGCTTCTGCCATTTAGCCAGGATAGGAATTTTCTTAGCATTTTTTGGGATGATGCCTTTATTGGGGAGTTGAATTAAATCTCTAATGCATAGGTTTAGGTTAAGCCATGACGTTACACCATCATTCCACTCTAACCTTAATGAGTTCAAAAATTTGATCAACATACCATTCCTTGCCTTTGAATACCACTTCATTCCTTGAAATCTAGATTGTCCATAAGATAGCGTACCAAGCCATGACCCATATGTCTTTGTTATCCAACTGATTGCCGAACTCGCACCATGGAAAAAAACATATTTGAGGATCTCGATGGGAAACCCAATTGACATTCTAAGGCATGGCCCATAAGTGCCAAAGGTAACATGTATTTTCACATTCAAAGAAGAGATGGTTTATTGTTTCTTTTTTTTTTTTTTGCAAATAAGGCAACAAGCAGATGAGTCACTTATGATTATTTTGCTTGCAAGGCTATCCTTCACTACAATTCCTCCTTGTAGAAGTTGCCAGTAAAAGATTTCAGTTTTGTAGAGGGCAAGACCCGTCCAAATTTTCTCCTAAAGGCCGGTTTACAGCGTAATGGCTTGAAGGACATTGCGGTAGAAGGATCTCGAGTTGTATTTACCATTAGAATTACCCTTCCACACCAAGTTATCTTGAAAGTCTTTGGCTAAGATTTGACAGTCAAGAAGCTCCTTGAATTGTTGACATTGTTCACTCTTCGAACCTAAAACTTCTCACCTTAGATCAATTTGCTATTTCCATTCATTTCCATCCTAAGTACTAAAATCAACAACTCGACCTTCTTTCTTGTTGGCAAGGGCAAAAATCCTAAGGAAAAAGAATTTAAGCATGTATCCTTCAATCTATTGCATATCTTAAAAGCTCACTTTTTCACCATTACCAATTGAAATTTCGATGCCATCACAGACAAAGCTGTTGTAGTCATATGTACCATCAAGGGGTCTGGTGATGTTGTTCCATAGTCGAGAGGAATTCACACTGTTGGCAATAGTTGAGAAAAGACTATCATGGTTGTCCCCAAGCTTTCCTACCAAGACCTTCCTCCACAGGCTTTCTTGTTCATTGTTAAATCTTCAAAGCCACTTGTTTAAAAGCACCTTGCTTTTAAGAGCAATGTCAAGCAGCCCAAGTCCTCCTAAGGCCCAATAGTTGCCAATAGAGTTCCAACTAACATGGTGGAGTTTACGAACCAAATTTGGCCCTCCCCAAATAAATCTTCGTTGGATCTTGTTAATAGTGTTTTGAACTTTGACAGACATTTGAAAAAGTGATATATAAAACACAAGGAAACTATTGAGAACCAATTTAAGGAAAGTGATTTACCCTTCCATAGAAAGAGTTTTGGCTTTTTAAGAATCCAATCTGGTTTCAATCCTTTGAATAATTAGTTGCCACATATTGGTTGATCTTTGTTTCGCACCAAAAGAGAGCCCAAGATAGGTAGTTGGCAGCACACCAAGTTTGCAATTGATGCAGGCTGCCAAGCGGCTTAATAAGTTCAAAAGCCTAAAGCGAAATATTCAATTAGGTATTCTTTTATTGAAATTAAAAAATAATTAAATTTTTATTCTTCTAGTGTTTTAAGATGCACAATTTTTATATTTTTTAAATGACTAATACAAAATCAACAATCAAGATTTTTAATTCAAATAAATCAACAATCATATAAAATAAAAGTAATATAATAATATAATATAAATTAAAAATTAAAGTAAAAAAATATGTAAATATTAGAACAATAGTACATAATTGCTGAATAATTATTGCAAACCGTAAATGAGGCTCACAGCTTTATGAAGATAATAAAATAACAGACTTCTTGTGTATTTTTTTGAGAAAAATTAAAGTTAAAGGAAATAAAGAGAAAATGAGAAAAGAAGAAATCAAAAGTAGATATTATACATTGAAAAAGAAATAATTGGTTTTATATATAGGAAAAAAATAGTTGTTAGAAATCATTAAATATGTTGATTGGAAATAGGAGAAATAAGTGAGAAAAAAATAATTGTTGGAGATGATTAAATACATATAACCGTTAGTTGATTGGAAATAAGATGAATAGTTGAGAATTAATAGCATTGTAGGAATTGAAATGTGATAAAAAATTGAGATTTATTAGATATAATTAAGGAAGTGAGAAAACAAGTAATTTTATTAATATATTTTTTATTTTCATAATTTTTNGAATTGAAAAGTAATAAAAAATTTAAATTTATTAGACACATAATTAAGAAAGTGAGAAAACAAGTAATTTTATTAATTATTTTTTATTTTCATATTTTTAAATTTTTATATACTTTTAATGTAATAAATTATATTATAAAATTATAAAACCTCTCCAAATTGGGGCCTAAAGTCCTTGCTTGAGTGGCTTTACCCAAGGGCTGGCCCTATAGGCTGCCTACTCTTCAACAATATTTTGCTCAATGCCAACCCCATAAAGGTGACTTTTCAAGAAGCTTATATTCAGCCCCAATATCACTTGAAAACACCTTAGAACCCTTTTAATATTAAGAAAAGAATTGAGGTAAGGTTCAAATAAGATTACTGTTTTGTCTATGTACTGGAGATGAAAAGCATGAATTCTGGTTCGACCAACAACAATACCTTTAATCCGCTAATTGTTGACAGCTTTATGCATCATAGAGCTAAAAACTTCCACAACCAAGTTAAACAACATAGGGGACAATGGACATCCTTGTCTTAAACCTGTACCCATTTTAATTTCCTTGGTAGGGGTTCTATTGAAAAGAACCAAGACTGTGGTAGTGGAGATACATGACATTATGCACCTACGCCATTTGAACCTGAACCCCATATTTTCCATGATAGAATCAACAAATTCCTAAGCGACACTAATAAATGCCTTTTCGAAGTCAACCTTGAAGAAGAGACCTCCAACTTTACTTCTTCTTTTTTTTTATTTTTATCTTATCCAACATTTCATTTGTAATGATGGAACAATGAAGAAGCTATCTTCCACTGATGAAGGCAAATTGGTTAATTCCAACAACCTCGTAAATAACATTGTGCAACCTTAAAGTAAGGGTCTTGGCAATGATATTGTAGAGACAACCTACAAGGCTAATAGGTCAAAAGTCATTAAAGGTTTTAGGATTTTCCTTTTTAGGCACCATGACAACAAAGGAAACATTAATAAACCTTGCAATAATCTCATTAAAATATAAGTCCTAAACCAAGTTTAAAATTTCTTCCTTTATAAATCCGTACTAACTTTTGATACAAAAGTTAAATCCATCCGGCCTTAGAACAAAAGTTAAATCCATCCGGCCTTAGGGCCTTACTACCCTCAAAGCTAGCAATGGCTTCCTATATTTCTTGCTTAGTGAACTTCCTCTCATGAGATTCCGTAGATTCCATTTTGAGTCTCATGATATCACGATTAAGGGCTTTAGGTCTATGCACTCCCTTGTGTTCATAAAGCTTACCAAAGTGTCGTTCAATCTCTTTTTTGATGAGCTTCAAATTAGTGATTAAGAGGCCTTGATGTAGGATTTTGGTTATTCGGTTGGCTCTTTTTCTAATTGAGGCGATATTGTGGAAATAACACATATTACGGTCTCTTTCAAAAAACCATTTGATTTTTGCTTTTTGCTGCCATGTGCGTTCCTCTATTCTGTATAGTTGCCATAATTTTTTTTTTTTTGGCTAAGTTTTGGCTTTTTTCAGCATTAATCCGTTTAGTTTGCATATTTTATAAAATTGATGAATATCTAACTCTAGAATGTGAATTTTGTCACTTAAATTGCCAATGGTGTCATGTTGCCATGTTCTGATATTCTACTTAGTGCTTCTTAAGCGATGTCAAAAACGGTTAAGCCTACTGAATTTAGCATTATTTTTGAAATCACACCAAGTAAAGTTACCACTAGATAAGGGAAGATTGAAAAGACCTGACTCTTTTATGAAGTCTCTAAATTTAGACATTCAGCTATCCACATACTTGCACCCGGTTCTTTCCTCAGTAGATTTGACGACGTCGAAGTCACCTCCCATGCACCAAATAATGTCTAAACTGCTGATTAGCTCTAATATCTATTCCCATAAATTTAATAGAGTTATGTAGTTTTCTTATGGATACCAATCAATAGGTCAATAGAAAGAAATATATGAATTATTATGTGAATAAATTTTATACTAAAAGAAAACAAAATTAAAAAGAAAACTATAGGTTTCAACTAACTAAATGAATAAGTTAAAGAAAGAAAAATAAAGAAGTGTAAAAATTTGGATTAGAAAGTGTTAAGTTTTATTAATTAACATATATATATATAATTATATATATATATATTATATATATGTACACAACAATGTAAAACTAACTGATAAAACTAAGTATCTAGATAAAACTAAGATGATAAGTATAGAAATTAGATTATAATAATAGATAACGTCTAGTATTATCTTTAATAACACCCCTCTTCAAGCTGATGACAATCTTGACATGAGTCGAAGCTTGGCACAATGCTTTTCAAATAGAGATTTGCCCAGCGATTTAGTAATGATATCGATTATTTGATCAGCATTGGAAATAAATCGAATAGCCAATTTACCTTAAGCTACCAATTCCCTCACAAAATGGTAATCTAATTCAACATGTTTTGTGCAAGAATGGAAAACAAGATTGGTAGTAAGATAAATAGCACCAATGTTATCACACTATATGGTAGAAAGTGAAGAGGAATGAAAACCTAATTCTCCTAGCAGGGAATGAAGCTAAGCTAACTCAGCAGCGACATTTGCCATGGCTTTTTATTCACTCTTTATGGATGATGAAGCTATTGTCGGTTGTTTCTTGGCAGTACAAGAAATCAGATTGACTCCCAAATAAATTGCATAACCATTAGTTGAACGTCGATCATCAAGACACCCTTCTCAATCACTATTCAGTGAAGCATTGGAGTAAAAGAGAAGAATTATTCGCCAAGAACAACCCATAATCACTAGTATGCTTAAGATAATCCAATAAACATTCTACAACTTTTTAATGAGTAGTAGTAGGACAATGCATGAATTGACAACAGAGCTTGTTGACGGAGAAAACAACATCTGACCTTGTGAGGGTAATGTATTGAAGGGCCCCAACAATTTTTCTATACAATTTAGCATCCTCAAAATGCTCACCCAAGGGTTTTTACAAAGGAGGATTAGCAGCCATAGGCGTATAACAAGATTTGCTTGCTACTATATTTGTTTAGGAAAGTAAGTCTCTAGCATATTTTTGTTGAGACAAAAGCATACAATTTGGTAAGTAAGTAATTTTAACACCAAGAAAATAATGTAGAGAGCCCATGTCAAGAACAAGGAATCCTTGATGTAAGTCTTTGATAAAAGAATGAATCATATTCGGATGAGTACCTGTGACAAGGATGCCATCAACATAAACAAGAAAAATAGCTTAGGATTGCCATGTAGCTTAATGAATAAAAAGGTGTCGACCTTAGATGGAATAAAGCCATGTTGAATGAGATAATTGTGAAGCTTGTGAAACCAAGCTCTTGGGGCGTGCTTTAAAACTATGCAATGACTTTTACAGTTTACAAACATAATCAAGATGTTCACTATCAATATGGCTAACCGGTTGCTTCATAAAGATTTCATGATTAATATAACCATGTAGAAATGCATTAAATATATCCAACTGCTTAATAGACCAACCACAAAAAACGATCAATGCTAGCACAGTTCGAATAGTTGTGCTTTTAATAACAAGACTAAAAGTTTCAGCGTAATCTATTCCATCTTGTTGTGAGTAGCCCTTAGCAACGAGACGTGCTTTACAGCGATCAACATTGTCATCTAATTTCTTTTTAATCTAGAATACCCATCAATTGTCAATGACATTTTGATGTTGCGAACGAGGAACCAAAGTCCATGTGTTATTAGTAAAGAGTGCAATAATCTCATCAGACATGGCATTTCTCCATTCGACATATGGTTTGGCTTGGAAAATGTGTAAGGTTCTTGATGAAGAAAGTTTGGTTTAGAGGAAGGCAATAGGGCTGTATGAGCATGTCATTGTCTTTGGAAAGTAGAAGGACGTTATTTCATTGTATGCGTGCGAGGTGGTGAGAAAGGACAAGAATCGGTTTTGTAGTTGAAGTTATTGGAAACAAGATCTTATGTTACATCAACAACTAAATCAAGACTAGGTAAAGATTAAAGATTAGCAAGAGAGAATAAAAGAGATCGAGAAATTGTAAGAGATAAAAAGGAGGTAGGATTAGAATTTACTAAAGAAGGCATGGATGAGGATGAGGTGTTTAGGCATATTTGGGTAAGTAGAGGTTGACTATGACATAACGAGATAGGTAAGGTGATAGGGATAAAAGATAAGGATAGAGTAGAAGAATTAAAAACATTACTTGAAGGCTTGCATGCGATTGAGTGGCTATCTTTATACCCACAAAGAGAAAGCCATTGATGTGAGGACTAAGACATAGAAACAAGTTGAGTGTATTTGTGAAAGGGAAATTCTTTGTCCAAGAATTTGACGTGTCAAGCTAAGTGTACGCAACCTGTGTCCAATTAAAGACAACAACGTGCATAATGAAAGGGAGAATCACTTAAATAAACGCACAATTTTTGCGAAAAACAAATTTATGTTTATTGTATAGGTGCAATAAAGAAAAGAGAGCACAGGCAAAGGGTTTGAAAATGAAATGATCTGGATTTTTATTACACAACAAGGAGAAAGGACTTTTATGTAGAGTAATAGGAGATGGTAAGGTATTAATCAAAACAATGGCCATATCAAAAGGAAAATTCCAATATTTTAAAAGGACTTTAGCATGAGCAAGTAAAATAAGGCTAGTGTCAACAAGATGACAAATTTTGTGCTCAACAATACCATTTTGTTCATGTGTGTATGGACAGGCAATGCGATGAACGATACCGATTTGTTGAAATACTTATTTAATTTATAATATTCAACCCCCCAATTTGAATGAAAAGCTTTAATTTTAATATTGAATTTCCATTCCACAAAGTTATGAAAATTAAGAAAAATGGAATAGACCTCACTTTTATTCTTTAAAAAGTACACCTAAATGTATCTAGTGAAATCATCAATAAATAAAATGACATATCTATGTCTTAAACTTGACAGCATTGGAGTCAGGCCCCAAACATTGGAATGAATAACATCAAATGGAGCTTGACTCCTATGATCAACAGAAGCCAAAGCAAATGAGCTAATTTACTTAACAAACATGAAGAACAAGGAGACACTAGTGAAGATTTCAAACAAGGCAAATTAAAATCTCTAACTACTTGAGAAACTGTACGAAGGTGAGGATGGCAAAGTCGAGCATGTTAATTTGTAAAACACAACCGTTCACTAACCAAGGCTTCCTTCTTTATTTGCAAAGAACGAAAAACATAAATTCCATCTTCACTCGGTCCATGAAATAAAACCTTCCTAGTGTCTTGATCCTTAATAAGAAAAGTGTTAGGCAAGGATTCAAAGAAACAAGAATTGTCATTAGCAAATTTTTGAATAGATAAGAGATTCTTGGTAATTTGTGGGACATTTAAAATACTTCAAGGTTTAAATTGCCATGGGAATAAGTAGGAAATGCAGTGCCAGTATAAAAAATATGCAAACCTTGGCCATTACCCACATGAAGTTGATCACCACCTTTGTAGTCATTGGTAATTGTGAGATCAAAGAGATCTAGAGTAGTATGATAATTTACCGCAGTGTCTGCAAACCAAGGTGTAAATAAACTAGCATGGGTGTAATATGCAGATGGATGGGGTGAATAAGGAATAAATGAAGAAGATGGAGACAAGCCATAAAAGACATGATTAGCTCGTGGATTAGAAAACTATCGTGGAGCATAACGCTTTCTGCATTTATCAACCATGTGATTCTTGAGTCCACAAATCTCACAAGGGCTCTATGGGTGACGTGAATAGGAGATAGAGGATTTTTGGATTGGAAGATAATGGCATAGAAGTGCAGGAAGGAGAGGGGTAGAATTGTTGGAAGAGGTAGTAGATTTGAGAATAATGTTAGCAATTGGTTGTTCATGAGTGCCTTTAAGAAGAATTTCGTGAGCAACTAATTAACCATGCAACTCATGAAAAGGGACAGGATTAGGCCGAAGATTAAGGGCAGTAAATAATGGTATTAAATTCAGCAGAGGTCATTTTTTACCCAGCAACACTTAATTTATCAGTAAATATTTGGCCCATTGTAGATATTTAGAGATAGAAAAATCATTTTTCTTGAATTCCTGAAGTTCAATGTGAAGCTGAAGTTGAAAATTTTTAGAAAAATCCCAAAAGCATTGGCAATAAGGTGCCAAACAGTGAAACAAGAAGGTAACCTAATCAGATAGGGAAAGATTTCTTCAATTAAAGATGATAACAGCTAAGAAAGAAACATATAGTCTTTTGAAACCAAGATTGATATTCGGGATTGGTAATTTGTTCTTGGGGTAGGGTGGGAGAAAGAATAATCTTGGCTGGTTCAAGAGAGGTTCCATCAATAAGGCCATTAAGATTTTAATAGTTTAAGAAAGGCAAAAGTTGTGTTTTCCAAGCTAGGTAGTTTTTGGTAGTGAGTTTTACAGAAAAGGTGTGATGAGCAGCTGTAGGAGTAAAAAGGGGAGAAGTGGAGGTTTGAGGAATAATACTCATGGTGATAAAGGTCTGACACCATGTGGAGATTTTGATTTGTAATTGTTAAGTTTTATTGATTGGCAAGAGTATATATATATACAATAATGTAAAACTAACTGATAAAACTAAGTGTCTAGATAAAGCTAATATGATAGGAATAGAAATTAAATTACAATAATAGATAATGTCTAGTATTATCCTTAACAAGAAGAACTAAACACAAGAAAGAAAGAAAATGTAAAAAACGTTTAAAGAATAAATGAGTTTGCACGTAAAAAAAAATTGTGGTGTATGTATAATACATCATAATATAATTTAACGATAATGACATATTGTTGTCGTAGGTTTAAAGGTAAAACAACCCAAAGCTTGGTTTAGTGAACACGATGTTCGGATAAATACTTATGAACTACAAGATCAAAAGGAAATGAAAAACTTCACAACGCAAGGTATGTTCTACTTCATGACTTGAACTACAAGGAATGAATTGGTTTTCTAATAATAAAGAAATTCTTTCTAGTTTAGAAGGTTTTTTTCGTGTGTGTCTGTGTGTAATTAAACTTACTTGACTAACCATAAAAAAAGCTTTAAGTTTAATTTTACAAAAAAAAAAATTCTGTGTTTGATTGGTGAAAAATTCAAAAAAAAAAGTTTCAAATAAAAAGGAAATCACATATAATAGTAATATACGAGTGAATTTTTGCCTCAGCTTATGGAAGAGTTTTTCTACTACAAAAGTACAAGTGTTTAATTCTCAAAATTTTAAAATTTTTAGCTTATGCGAGAAGTCTATTTGACCTTTTAGACAAAGTTGCCGATCATATTATTTTCAAAAAGTGCTAATGAGTAGTAAAAAGTATTTAATAAGACTTCTTTATATTCTAACTTTATTTTTCA
Source organism: Theobroma cacao (assembly GCF_000208745.1). NCBI lineage: Eukaryota > Viridiplantae > Streptophyta > Magnoliopsida > Malvales > Malvaceae > Theobroma > Theobroma cacao. The sequence goes on along the minus strand of NW_017234837.1, from coordinate 7,765 downwards.
TAATTTATAAAATTATAGGAAGAATTATATTTTTTTATATTCATCTTTTTCGTTTGGTTCAATTTTTTCTCTTAAATTAATTCATTTTATTATTTTTAATTAATAAAAAATTATTTTATTTATTTATAACATGCATTCTAAAATTTATAATTTTGTTGAATACAATTGAACCTCTTATTTTTTATTTATAAAAATAAATTAGAATATTATTAAATAGTTTTTTACACTCTATAGTACTTCTGCATTAAGTTTACCTAAAGCTATTTAATTTCTCTTCACAGTACTTTTTAAAACAATTCTACTCAAACCGCACTTTTTATACAAGCTCTAAGTAAGAATGCTCTAAGATATGTTTTTCTTAATTATAATTAATTTTGCTCTAAGTGTTGTTTTCTCAATCAGACATCTTAACATTAAAATTTTAACTTGAAGATCTCATATTCAAATCTTAGGACGACAAGAGATCTTAGGTATAACAAAATGTTTTCTTAATCAGAAATTGGAATCTCAAATTTATATTTTTTTCATTTTTCCTTGGCTTAAATCTCAAATTGCTCAGACTTGATATTCTTTACATTGGCCTGTCTAAGTCAGAGAATTGGTTGAATTGTGCAGTTGCAGGGCAATTACTTGGGTTGGGGTCAAATCTCTTAAAATTCTTTGGTATGTTACTTGATCACTTTTGTTTATTCCCTTTATATATTTTTCAACTCTTGTTTTGGCAGCCATTTCTTCTATTATAGTAATTGGTTAAAACTTATATTTATTTATGTAGGAATCAAGCAAATATATGATTTAAAGCTGGCCCATGTCTATGCCCATGAGCTTCTGCTTTTGATGTCTAAGACAATAGCTACGTTTGAGATGGAACAATGTTATCAAGGATTAGTGATTCCAGCAATTATCAACGCTGCTCAACGGGGGATGATGGAGTTTATTGTTGAAATCATCAAACATAATCTAGATTTATTGATTATTAGTGACGTGGACGATAGAAGCATATTCCACATTGCAATTGCACATAGACAAGAAAAAGTTTTTAGCCTCATATATGGGCTTGATACTATAAAGTATATTTTTCTTTCTTTCACTGATGTGAACAACAATAATATGTTACATTTGGTAGGGAAACTATCACCCCAATCTCAGCTTAAGCTTCAACAAATCTCAGGAGCAGCTCTGCAAATGCAAAGAGAACTACAATGGTTCAAGGTCAGCATCTCTCTCTTTTTTATCAAAGGCATATAAAGGTTTCATTGATAGTGAAACTTCACAAAAAATTACCCTTTTATCTTTCAATTTTTCCACATTTAACACATAGCTCAACGGCCAATAAGATATCACTTTTTTTTTAAACATACTCAACACATCAATAACATAGGCATTTGTTGAACATTTTGAATGAAATATGGAAAATTGAGAGAATACACAAAAGGTGAAGAAGAACAAGGAAGAAATTAGTCGAGAGGAAGGAGAGAGAAGAATTCTTTTCCACCAAAACGGGGCATCAAGGTTGCATTTCATTTAGCTTAGAAATAACAAATATATAGATGGTTTGATGAAAGAGAAAAATAAATGAAATAACAAACCATATAAAGCCATCTAGCATTCTAAGGATTGAGGTGTGCTAGGATCGGTGTAAGATTCCCTGTCATAAGGACTCAAAACAACTACCCAAACGGTATAGTTTTAACAAGAAAAAAAAAGTATATTCCAATCCTCAACAAACATAGAGGTAAACAATAAAACACAATAAAAAAGACTAAATGTTATAGTGACTACATATCAAACGACAAGAGCAAGAACACTAAACAGTAGCTTCCTAAGACCTTCTTCTTCCTTTCAAATTTCTTAGTTTCTTGTAAAATCACCATTAAAGCTTTCACTGTAACAGCTTGGTTGCAAGGCAAAGACCATAATTATTCAACGCACCTCCTTGGTGTTTGAACTACAAATCCTCAATTCAATTCTTAGAAACATGATTGATCCTTACTCAAGCCTTTTGTGAAAATATTTCCAAGTTGAATACTGGTATTTCAATGCTAAACATTGTAGATGCCCAATTCTGGTTAACTATTACTTTTAAAGAACTGTTTATAGGAAAATTACATCAGGGATGTTCCAAACGCAGAAGTGCCCCAAGGTGTTCCAAGCGTGGAAGCACCCAAGGGTGTTCCAAGCGTGGAAGCGCGGAAGCACCCAAGGGTATTCCAAGCGTGGAAGTGCCTAAGGGTGTTCCAAGCGTGGAAGTGCCTAAGGGTGTTCCAAGCGTGGAAGCGCCTAAGGGTGTTCTAAGCATGGAAACGCACAAGGGTGTTCCAAGCGCGGAAGCGCCCAAGGGTGTTCCAAGCATGAAAACTCCAAGGGGTGTTCCAGGTGCAAAAGTACTCTAAGAGCAAGTATGGAACAGCTGTTTGTACGATGAGGTAAAAGCAAAGAACAAGTGGTAGGGTTCATGAGTTACCTTCACATTTGGGATGTTCTAGAGAGTTTGGCTTGGTGGCTCATATATGAAGATAATTAAGAGGAATTCCTTTTAACCTTTCCTTGAAGTACATGTGCTTCACCATTTTTTCTTCTTTACTCCTTAAAAATACACGTGGCTCACTATCAAGTGTTGCTATTCCATTACTCAAAACTTACACCAACTACTCAACTACATTGTCATTCTTTTAATATCCCATAAAACGTTCTTCCATCTACTCTTCCATGATAAGCACGTTCTCTCATGATTAAACGTGCTCTCCTAACTACTCATAAGAAAGTGCTCCCATTAAGTATAAATAGAAAGTTGGGAGGTAAGGAGAAAGGATTAGATACCTAGCAAAGATTACTCTGAAAGGTCTCTCTAGATTCCTCCAAGCATTCTTTCTCTTAAGCCTTTCCCAATCGCCATTGTCTGTTGCCTCTTCCACCTTTTCTCATCCCTCACCACCTGCCACCCAAAGCACTTACGCTTCAAGGACTGCTTCATTCTTCCTCTCTGTCGCCTCTAACGAATCCTGATTCACTCATTGCAACACATCATCTCTCTCTCTAACTAAAAGAACCCTTTACAAACATCAACTTCTTCATCTTTTATAGCTTCTCGAATAACATAGACCTTCACCTTGATATGTTTTGTTTTGCCATATTGGATTAGATTCTTGGCAATTGAGATAGCAGATTTGTTATCAATATACAACAAAATACCTTTCTTAAAGCTATAACCCAAATCATAGAAGACTTTCCTCGACCAAATCACATGATTTAAAGTTGTTGCAACTGCTGTATATTCTGCTTTAGTTGATGACTGAGCTTCCACCTCCTAATTTTTTGAATTCCAATTGAATAACACTTCCCAAGGAGAAATAATACCTTGTAGTACTTTTGGATTCATCAGTACTTCCAGGCTAGTCACTGTCACAAAAGCCTACCAGTTCATTACTAGACTTTTTCTTAAACTTCAAACCATAGTCAAATGTTTCCTTAATATACCTCAATACTCTCTTTGTTGCTGAGTAATGAGTCTGAGAATGTTACTGCAAAAACCTGGATAATAGGCTTGTTGAATACATAATATCAAGTCTAGATGTTGTCAAATAAAGTAAGCTTTTTATAATACTTTTGTAAACAGAATTCACAGCACTTGGGGAACCATCACCCTTAGATAACTTGCAATTTGTAGGTAAAGGAGTATCAACAAGCTTACACTCTTCCATTTGAAACCTTTTTAACAATTCTTTAGCATATTTACTCTGATGTATACAAATAAAATCAAGAGTTTGTAGAAATTACAATCCAAGGAAATAACTCATCTCTCCTAAGTCAGACATCTCAAATTCACTCATCAGTTTAGCTTTAAATTCCTTCAACAATGACTCACTCAAACTAGTGATGAGCAAGTTATCCACATATAGAGAAATAATAAGCCTGTGAGATTCTACAAAGTTACTTACATATAGTGTGTGCTCATTTGCACTTTTTTGGAACCTTGAGATGTCAAGTAGGTGTCAATCCTCCCATATCAGGCTCTAGGGGCCTATTTCAAGCCATATAAGGCCTTCACCAACTTACAAACTTTACCTTCAGTTCCAAGAAAAACGAAGCCCTCTGGTTGCTGCATATAGATATCCTTTGTAAGAAATCCATTCAAAAATGCAGACTTAACATCTAAATGCCAAATTTTCAATCCTTCCTTAGCAACCAGAGCAGTGAATAACCTTATGGTGTCATGCCTTGCCACTAGTGCAAAAGTCTCATAATAGTCCACCCCTTATATCTATGCATATCTATTAACCTTGCCTTGAATCTGTTGATTGTGCCATTTGCATTTAGTTTGACCTTGTAAATCCATTTGACGCCAATGATGTGTTAATCCAACAGGTTTATATACTAAAATCCATGTACCATTGTTCAAAATCATTTGTATTTCTTTATCCATTGCTTTCAACCATCTATCATCCTTAGCAGCTTTAGAATAGGTGGTTGGCTCACACACTGCCACATTACACCTGATTACACTTGACATAAATGTCTTGTAGTGATCCAATGCTTCTCATTGCATGACTCATGTCACTTTCTGGATCATCTTCATTGACAGTTTCTTCATTAACCAATCTTATATTTTCACATTGTTCAATAGTCAGCTTCTCCCAATTCCTCCTAACGTTCATATCAAACTTAACATCTCTACTAATGATGATCTTCTTAGAGTCAACACTATACATTTTGTATTCCTTTGACTTTTCACTATAGCCAACATGGATACCTATCTGACTCTTTTCATCTAGTTTTGTTCTTTTTTCATCAGGGATTGTGACATAACCAACACAACCAAATATTCTCAAGTGAGACACAGATGGATTATGACCAAACCACCATTCATAAGAAGTTTTGTCTACAAGTGCCCTTGTCAGATTCAGGTTCAACAAATAGTTTGTTGTATTTATAGCTTCCACCCAAAATGACTTAGGTAATCCTTTTTGAGATAGTAGACACTTAGTTATCTTCATGAGAGTATTGTTCTTTCTCTTATATACTCCATTTTGCTGTGGATTATATGTCACAGTCAGCTGATGACTTATGCCAAGTTGAGATAAAAATCTTTCAAATTCTATAGAAGTGAACTCCTTACCATTATCACTTTTGAGAATTTTGATACGTGAGCTTGCTTGATTCTCCATTAGATTTCTGAACTTAAGAAAGTTCTTCAGAGCTTCAGACTTAACCTTTAAGAAAAAAAACTACTAATACCTTAATGCATCATCAATAAAGATGAGATAATAACTGTTCCCTTCATGTGACATAGTCTTCATTGGGCTTCCCAAGTTAGTATGGATCAACTATAGTTTTTCTATAGCTTTCCATCTCTTTTCTTTGGGAAATGAAAGTTTACTTTACTTGCTTAAGTGACATATCCTACAGACAAGGTCAAGCTTCTCAATCTTAGACAAACCTTCAACAATATCTTGTGAATTCATTCTTTGCAGTGACTCATAGTTGACATGTCCCATTCGTTTGTGCCACATTTCAGAATCAGTAACAGTACTGTAAAAGGCTTCATGCTCAGTGGTACTCCAATCAATAGAATAACACTTGTACTTCATCTCTATAGTTAAGACTTTATCTCCATTTAGATCAAATATAGTACAATATATGTTCTTGAATAGGAGAACATAATGACTCTCAGTGAGCTAACCAACACTCAGGAGTTTTTGATTAGCTTTTGGTACAAAGTACACATCAGAGATGTATTTGTTGCCTATTTGAGTTTCAACTACAACAGTCCCTATCCCAAGGATTTTCAAAAAAGTACCATCACCAATCTCAACTCTTGATTTGTAACTCCTGTTGAGTGTGGTGAATTTGCTTTCATCACTTCTCAAATGATTAGCAAGCACTATCAATCAACCATTCCTTTCTTTGGATTGGTTTTCCAATTTCTCTAACCATAAACAAAACTTCATTGGAAGCTTCAACTTCTTCATCAATAGTTGCTTTCTCATCAGAAGCTGCAACCTTATTCTTACATAACTTTTCCACATGGCCAAGTTGATTTCATGACATGCATTTCACATGAGGTCTATACCAGTAAAATTTTACAGAATGAGTATTCTTTTTACAATGAGTATAAGGAGGATCCTTGGTTTTTTGCTTCCCTAACTTATCACCACCAATTTTCTTCCTTTTATCCTTTTTTTTTTTTCAGAAATAGTTCTTCTAGTACTATTACTTCTAACTTTCAAGTTCTTAGTTTTAGCCACTAAAGCACTATTAACCAAGTTTTTTTTTCCTAAAGGCCCTTCTCTGTTATAATCCCTCTAGTGCATTCACTAGCTCTTTCAAGGTGAGTTGTGCAATATCTTTTGAGTCTTCCAATGAAGAAATTTTGGACTTATATTTCTTAGGAAGGCTAACCAACATTTTGTTCACTAATCTTTTCTCAAGTATTACCTCTCTAACAGTCTAAGTTGACTAACAAGTCTCATTAATTTTTTAAAAAGTCCCTAATTATTTCATCATCTTTTGTTCTCAAAATTTCAAATTGTCTAGATAGATTTAAAGTTTATATCTGGCTAGTACATTCACTCTTATAAAACTTATCCTTCAGCTGATCACAAACCTCTTTAAGATTTTCTAAATGCATGATCCTAGCAAAAATTACATTAGAGACAGCAAATTGCAAGCAAGACAGAGCTTTATACCTCTTAGCAATGTCTTCTTCATGTTGCTTGAGTTGAGCTATGGTGGGGTTGGCATGCCTCGGTATTGGCTCAGTCCTAGTTTCCACTGTATCTCAAAGATTGAAGGCCTTAATTTAGGACTTTATCTTCATCGCTCAAAAAACATAGCTATCTTTGTTGAACACTGGAGAAGTAGATGTGCTAAAACTAGTTGTTGCCATGAAAGAAAAATAAGAACACACTACAAGATAAATAATGATCCAAGGATAAATGAAGAAACAAAAACAAAACAGTCCCTCAAGGTCCCTTAAGGTGCTCTGATACCATGTTGAACATTTTGAATGAAATCTAGAAAACTAAAAGAATACACAGAAAGTGAAAAAGAACAGGGAAAAAATTAGTCAAGAGGAAGGAGAGAGAAAAATTATTTTCCACCAAAATGGGCAATCAAGGTTGAATTTCATTTAGCTTAGAAAAAACAAATATATGGATGGTTTGATGAAAGAGAAAAATAAATGTAATAACAAACTAGATAAAACCATATAGCATTCCAAGGATTGAGGTGTGCAGGGATCTGTGTAAGATTCCCTAGCACATGGACTCACAACAACTACCCAAACGATGTAGTGTTAACAAGAAAAAAATATATTCCAATTCCCAACAAACATAGAGGTAAACAGTAAAACACAATAAAAAAGACTAAATGGTAAAGTGACTAAATATGAAATGGCAAGAGCAAGAACACTAAACGGCAACTTCACAAGACCTTAGTCTTCTTTTCAAATTTCTTAGCTTCTCGCAAAATCACCGTTAAAGATTTCACTGTAACAGCTTGGTTGTAGGGCAAAGACCATAATTATTAAAAGACATTTCACATAACTTGAAAAACTTGTTCCCGTGCGATTTCTTTGTATAAAACATATATACATACACTTATGCCTACTTCAATTGATAAAACCACATCAAAATATTTCCTAGGCATAATTTCTTCAAACACCATTTTCATGCATTTCTAAAAGACCATTTAAATGTAAGTCCATTTACTTTTTAAGCCACCACCACAATTCAAGGCCACCTAACCAAACTCCTCTGGTTATCAA
>NW_017234836.1:20810-28363 GCF_000208745.1 Theobroma cacao | reverse complement strand
TGAGTGACTATAAATGGACTTTTCTTGTCAATCGATGGTATTCACTTCAAGTTTCCCGAGGCAAACATTCAATTATATTTTGTTTTAACCAAATATGTAAAAAAATTCAGATTAAAATCAATAATGAAATTATAAAACCATTTAAAACGAGTAATAAGGCTTTCAAAGGCATGGGTGACTATGTCACGACCCGGAACTCCCCTCGAGCCCGTGACAACTGCCGCAGTGCCTTGATGGGCACTCATCTCGCAAAATGCCAACCGGAACCCCGCAAGGCTTAATATCAGTTTCTCATTTCCCCCGGTGGGTAACCGTTGCCAAATTTTATGCTCTAAAGGATTTTGAGCTATTTTCAACTTAAAATTGATAAAATAAAAATTTTTGTCTCACAGAGGTATTTTGGTCATTTTCCACTAAAAATTTTGAAACCAGTTAAAAATGTAGTAAACAAGTACCAATCGCATAATTCACAATTAAAAATAAGTTTAGGTATCTACAACCTTTATTCAAAATGAAATTATAATTATTTGAATATAATAAGAAGATAAAACGAAATATTCAATAAAATATTTTATTCTCTTATAAACAAAAATTTTGGAGTTATGCGTAAATACTTTTTGTAACATAAAAACAAAATAAATTCATTCATACTGCAGCACAATAAACTATTAAATTTATAATATAAAATGGGCCCACAATAACTAGAATTAAAGAAGTTGTGAACCTACAGTTTGGAAGACGCAATCCAATGGAAATCCCCGATGGAACCAGCTATCTATAGACTACTCTGATCTTGAAATTGGTGGAAAGGAGGGTGGTGAGATTATAAAATCCCAGTGAGTAACCAAACCCCATTTAAATCAGCTAAAGCCGAGTAAAAGGAGATAATTAAAATATCCCATCATTTTAAGTATTTCACAATTTGAAAAATTCATCCCAAGCCATGCAAACGGTTGTATTTCATTTAATTTCTCATAAGGGCTTATGACTTTCATAAACAGTTGGCTCATGCCACCAAATGTACTCGATGACACCTTGATCAGAGGCATACACTCGAGCCCGCAAAGGCTGTTAAAATTTTGTATACTCGTAAAACATATTTTTAGTTTGAAAAACACAACCATTCCTTGGCGTTAGCAGAGTTCATCATCACGAGGTGGTTCGGTGTGATGTGAACTCTATCCATACCTCAGGAGATACCCTACGCATTTCTCCGACCGAGGTACATATATATATATATCCGTATTCCGTGCCCTTCTAATAGGCTGGTCCACAGAATCCGCCTGCTGCAGCAAACTAAACCCACCATACAATAAAATTTTTACAGCATGACAGGGCTAATATTTTACTACCCAGCCTGCAAGGGTAAAATAAAATAATTCATACAATTCATAAAATACAGCCCAACCAGTCATGCCAACACAATAACAATACAACATAAGCCATCAATTTCCAATCATAAATTTGCAACATGCCAGTGGTCTCCAATTACTCTATTTTCAAAATCGTTATTTCGTTTCCAGTCAATTTATAAAATCTTTTCATTTAAACACATTTTTGTTTGCAAAACCTAAACTTAGCCATTTAACTCATTTTCATAAAATTTCACCAAAATCGAGTTAAAACATACTTTAGATAATTAAAATGATGATAAGGTTACTCACAATGTCTAGAGTGGGGATTTTCGAAATACTTAGACTACTGGTCCTCGGATGCAATTCCCTTGCCTTTATCAAAGGACTCACCACCTTGACACAGTACAAAATCGAAAAATTCACCACATTGGTACTAAATTGAAATTAAACTAATTTAGACTACTAGTGCGTGATATGAAATGCAAAAGGTATAAATTTTGCCTAAACACCGTATTGACTATTTCGGTCTTTTACCCGATAAATTGAAATACGCATCCAATTTAGCTCAAATTGATCCCATTTCTTTTTCTAATGCTTCAAATCACCAATGTCTAGCCAAATAACCCAAAAATCAGCAAAGCCACATTCACACTCCTTTTTGGAAAAATTCGGCCAAAATGGTGCATCATTGTCACAATTTTTCCTACTTGATTTTCTTTCCATAATTCATTAATTTCCATATCAAAAACCCCATGATTTCATAATCAATAACCTAAATAACATCACATTCTTCCTCACCATTGACTTGAAATTACAGCTAAGGCTAGGTAATGGGAAAAATGAATGTTTTTCTACATATTTTGTTTACTAACATGCTAAATTAACACTAAACACCAACATATATCAAAATCAAATCAATCCAACAATTTTCTCTCTCTAGACCCATATGACCAGCCATGAAAACATGCAATTTAATGATGGAAAATAAGGAGAAATGCTTGGGAATAAGAAAACTCAAGCTTAATAGAAAAAATATTACCTTTTTCACTTAATTTCCTTGAAAATTCACACTTTTTCTTTGATTTTCTCTCTCTAGGGTATGGTTTTTGTTTTCTCTCTCTTCTTGCTGGTTTGGCAGACCATGGGGTGGAAAATGGGCTGGTTTTTGTGCTTTTTAAAAAGGAAAGATAATAAATTAATAAAGGCATGACACGTGGCATCATGTCATTGACCCGTTTTTAATTTCTTAACTATTAAGCTTCTCTCTCCACCACTTAAATTTCTTCAATTATCCATGATAATATTGGATAAAATTCATGTGCTGGACAAGTGTCGGGTGCGTAAAATTACAATTTTGCCCCTAAGGTGGCAAAATTATCATTTTACCCCTATGCTCAAAAAATACCGGGATTACAATTTTTTTTTCACTTATCAACCTCAAATTATACTCCAATGAGCCAAATGTGATCAATCTTGATCAAAAACTTCTTCCAATATTCCAATTTTATCCTAAAGTGGCAAAACTACCATTTTGCCCTTAGATAGTGAAAATTTCAATTTGACTCCAAATTGATCCTCGAACTCCAAATCACCATATTAAACCATTATGGGACTTTAATATTCTTAATTTCATTTTAAATTCTCTATTTGATCTAGTTTGAGGCTTAAATAAACTTTGTTGTACCTTTAGGTACAATATCGACTTTTGTCGATTTTTCGAGACTCTCCTAGCATGCAAACATGCTATCCACCACATGTATGTCATGACAAGTATTTTATAGAGTCAGGCTTGACATCTTCTCTCCCACTTGGATCAACCATATGATCCTTTTTCATGATTGATTTCGACATCCTACTGAATATTAATATTTTAATATTATTTTATTAATAAAATATTATTCTATTCTAAAAATTTTATCTTGTCTCCTTGTCTGCCAAAGTTCCTTATTATACCTCAATTGACCTCCAAATCACCCTTTTATCTCTCAAATTCTCTTTTAATAAAATATTATTATTTTATTATTATTTACTCGCGTACGAAATATTATATCATAAATTATTCATTTCATCTTTTATCACTTTTAAACATTTTAATTGACCTTAATTTGCATCCGATCAACTTTATTAATCACTGTTTCAAAGTATGGGGCATTTCAATCTCCCCCATTTAAATAGAATTCGTCCTTGAATTCACGTCAATGTTACGTTATCAATCTCCTTCTATGATCCTATTCCTTTTTCCTTTTATAGGGACATTCAATTTATTTACCTTGTTCACCTTCAATTCAATTAAATGTTTTATTTATGGCAATTATCATCCTTTGAAGCCAGATCAGCAATACTTTTCACAATCATGATTTCTTATATCGAGTCGCCAAGCATACCTTTATCACCCTTATTAAATTTGAACCATAACTTCATCTCAATTATACCAATTTCGATCACATATCATACTTACTTATGTATACTTAATCATCATTTTATTAGTTTGCTCCATGCAAAATTTTTCAACCTTGATTCATTCATCTTATACTAGTCCATACCCTTCCTTTAATAGAGTTCCATTAAGAACTTAAACAATCCAAGGTTTACCTTCAAAGTCACTCATAACTTTAATCTTTCATTGCATGCCCATTAACACTTTAGCTCACTGACCTCTCTGGACATTATTTCAAAATCTCCCAATTATTGAGAACAATTCTTCACCGTAGTTAGTCAAATTGTCAATTTCATATATATATATACATATGGACATGCATTTTCAAATATCATCATCTCTCATTATGTATAGCGATCCATGTGTTCACATGCCTTGGACTACATTCCCCTTTATTCATCCACATCCCAATCCTAGTTTCAATATAATAATTCTTATAGTGCATGTCAACCTTCTTATTATACTTGCATACAACTTCATATCATTCATATCTTTTCCAACCATATGCTTATGTTTCCTTGTACTATATATCATTGCATCACAATGTTATCTCCATTGAATTATAATCTATTATGCGTGTATGCTTTATAATCCTATTGATGCCTCAAAGATTTATCTCAACTTGATCATTGCATCTGATGCAATTCCACAATTCCTAAGAGTCATCCTCTTTCCTTGATTATCCTTCATACCTCTACATTACCTTGTATCTTTCTTGCATTATGATATTGATTTGTCACTTAAGACTCAAACTCAGTTGAATCATGTATGCCTAAAGCATTTTCGAATTCCAATTTCCATAATATATTAGGAAAGTTTCATTATCTGACTTCATTTTCAAGGTTAACTTCTATCATCCTTTGTTCCACTCTTTCATACGAACATAACATCATTCTTCCTTAACCAATTTATAAATTGTACTTGAAATTGTAAAACTTAAAACTAGATTGTCCTCAAGTATTTTTCATTATTAATACTAATATCACTCTCAGCTTACAGCTTCCTTTTTATAATCACATAACTTAGTGCTTGCTTTAACGAGATCTAGAGCAAAACTTCTCTTGAGTATTTCCTTGGGAATATCTATCTTAAACTTATGTCTCACAACAGATGATTACTTAACTTGTGACTTAGCCATTTGACTCCTTAGCAAGTTTCAAAATCACACATCTTATACTCATCTCGTATAATTCATAATTCTTCCTCAAAGGTATTTAAGCATTCTTGAAACATCTAATCACTTATTTGCTCTTTCATACTCCAAGTATATCATTTCCATAAAGGCATGCACTTGCTCACCAAAATATCTACATGCATGCTCAACAACGCATGCTTCAACTTATCTCCAAAAGTTTCTATCATACCCCGTAATTTAGTTATGTTGTCACTAATCATTTCCTTTCAACAAGGTCAAAACAAGATTAGTAAATTCTCGTAATGATATTCTATATAAGTTGATTTTCTATACCAGTCTCGTAATTCTTCATTCACACTTTTATCATTTAGTATCTTATCTCAGTATAGTCATCTCAAGAATCTTTCAAATTTTTTTTTATATGCCCCTATACAAGGCAATAAAGAAGCTTTTCAATTCATTCAGGTAAACATTCTTCAGAATATTTAAAACTCCCAGATAACAAAACGCAATGACCAATAACCAAAATTTAATTTGTAAGCTCATTATCGTGTCATTCCCATCTTACTCATGCATCATAGGCGTGAGGTATTCGGAGCATTACAGCGCTGGACAGTTAGTGCTGCGGCGCTGTGACTACTAGAAATTTCCTCATCAAAGCTATTTGTCTGTATTCAAAGTCACCACATCAATCATTCTCAACTAGTGGGTTTCCCTTCTAGACATATATCATGAGTTCTATAAGTATAGGTACCTTCTATTTTCTTGTCATACATACTAAGCTAAGTTAATACTTTTAACTCATGTCATCTTTTGACTTTCATCATCATTCATAAAATTCCACCTCAAAACATCCTTTCCATTCGGTGTAATAAATTCATGATACATATACCACTCCACACATAAGTTGCTTACTATCTACAACTTTCCTCAAATTTATTGTCATCCCTATCTAATTATCTTCCTTGTCTTGTACTCCAATAATTTTATTGACTTTCGAAATAATTAACTACGAAAATAGCTCAGCTTCCTCCTCACTTTATTCTCACAATCATTACAAAATCAAAATTTTATATTCTCCATATTCCATAATTTAACTTCATTGGGATATATTTGTGTCCAATTATTATTTCATAGTATCATAGCATCACTGAGTAATCCCCTTCATGCTTAAATTACAATCATCAACTTAATCACATTACCCATTTCGAATGTCATTTATAACCTTATTGCTTCCTTCTATAACCTTCCTCAATAATTATATCACCAATTTATCTCTGTTATACTAAAAGATTCCCATACATATCCAATTATTTAAACAGCTATTTTACATTCCGTTCGAGTCATACAAAATAAAAGCCATTCCTAACTCCTTTATACAAGTAACTACCACATTTTCCCTTAAATGACACTTGCCTAGATTTATGACAATACAACTTGAACTAAAGTATTAAACATCTTTAGGTTCCTCATTGTCCTGATCCGGGCACATCAATGGATCCTCTTCCTCCTGAGATTTTCTTTTTTGTTCTTCAATCCAGGCTTGTTGCATTCTCCTATGTTCCTCATCACTTATCGGTGTAGCATTTCTTCCATAATCGGGAGGAAAATGTCGTACACCTGACACCTTTCTAAAGGGTTTACTTGGCACTATTACTTTCTCCTTATTCTTTTCTGGTTGTTCCCTTACATTTCTCCCACAACCTGGTGGAAAGTGTCAAACTACTGTCACACTCTTCCTAGAACGAATATATCCCTTTGCAATTTCTTCCCTCGTCCATTCTCTAGGGTGCTCTCTAGGTTGTTTCGAAAGGAAATCTTGTTCAATTTTCGGTGTATTGGAGCTACTCTCACTTTCAAAATTCTCGCTACTCTCGAAGCTCCCTTTATTATGAACCCATTCTGATAAGTTCTTAGGAATTCTATTATCAGGAATTCGAGATGGACCACCTTCCGAATCACCTGGATCAGGGCACCATTTGCTTCTAGCTGTAGAATCTAGAGATCCCTCTCTAGCATTATGAAGGGTATCGGGTCTACTGCCTCTTCTAGACATAGTGTGTATGTCACCCGTGCACCTCACAACCTATACACGACAAAGTAGTAATTACTTAATCAATTTTGCATCACAAGAGTAGGTAGGTTTCTATATGTGGATGTACGCGTTCTATTCAATCTAACCTAACTTAACTTAACTTAACTTAACTGGACTTGGGACCACAGTGATACTGTAAATTTTAAAACAACGTTAAAACAACTTTAAACCAGCTTTAAACCCAAAAACTTTGATCTTTAAAACCAAAAGCTCTAATACCAACCGAATTGTCATGACCCGGAACTCCCCTCGAGCCCGTGACAACAGCCACGGTGCCTCGATGGGCATTCATCTCCAGAAATGCCAACCGGAACCCCGCAAGGCTTAATATCAGTTTCTCATTTCCCCCGGTGAGTAACCGTTGCCAAATTTTATGTTCTAAAGGATTTTGAGCTATTTTCAACTTAAAACTGATAAAATAAAAATTTTTGTCTCACATGGGTATTTTGGTCATTTTCCACTGAAAATTTTGAAACCAGTTAAAAATGTAGTGAACAAGTATCAATTGCATAATTCACAATTAAAAAATAA
>NW_017234836.1:11070-17247 GCF_000208745.1 Theobroma cacao | reverse complement strand
TTGTCATGGGCTCGAGGGAGGTTCCAAGTCATGACAATTCAGTTGGTATCAGAGCTTTCGGTTTAAAAGCTTATGGTTTTAAAAGAAGTTTTTGATTTTTAAAGTTCTTAGATTTAAAGTTATTTTAAAATAATTTACAATGTCAGTGTGGCCCAATTAAGATTAGTTAGTTGCACGTAGTTGCATATAGAGTCTTAAGTCGTCTAAACCAATTTCGTTCTTTTGTAGATCATTATGCCTCATCGAGTGAGCTACCACCTATCACTAAATCTACTGGTAGGGGAAAAGGTCACTCGAGATAGAGTCGACCGAGTTCCGTAGAAGAGGAGTCGACTACGTCTTCTTTTAGAGCAGCTCCTACTGCTGAGTCTATTGACATTTTTGTACCTCCTCCACCACCTGTTGCTGCACCTGGCGTACCTTCCATGTCAATTGAGGCAGCTCAAGCATTAGCGACTTTTCTCACTGCTCTTACGGGCCAGGCTCAGGCTGGTCCAGTTTCACCCGCTGTTTCCCCTGTAACAGCCCTAGTACCACCACCTCTCATTCCACCCCAAACACCGGATGTCTCCATTTCTAAGAAATTGAAGGAAGCTAGACAATTAGGTTGCGTCTCGTTTACTGGTGAGTTAGATGCGACCGCAGCTAGGGATTGGGTTATTCAGGTATCGGAGACACTGATAGATATGGGATTAGATGATGAGATGAAATTGAAGGTGGCTACACGGTTATTTGAGAAGAGAGCCCGTACTTGGTGGAATTCAGTAAAGTCTTACTCTCCTATACCGCTGACTTGGACGGATTTCTTCCGAGAGTTCGATGGTCAGTACTACACCTATTTCCATTAGAAAGAGAAAAAGAGAGAATTTCTGAGCTTGAAACAAGGGAACATGACCATTGAGGAGTATGAAACTCGTTTTAACGAGCTGACGTCTTATGTACCTGAGTTGGTGAGATTAGAGTAAGACCAGGTAAACTACTTTGAGGAAGGACTCCGTAATGAGATACGGGAGCATATGATAGTGACTGGCAAGGATTCGTATAAGGAAGTTGTGCAGATGGCTTTACGGGCTGAGAAGCTCGCCATTGAGAATAGAAGGATCCGAGCTGAGTTCGCAAAGAGAAGGAATCTGCCTACATTCCCGAGTCAGTCTTCAAAGAGAGGCAGAGATTCGACATCTATTGCAGGAAGTACTACCTCAGCGTCTGTGGCATTACTAGACCTCCATCTTAGTAGTCACAATCGAGATTTTCTATATTTGATCGACTAGTGATGAGTAATTAGGGGGGGACTTCAGGAGGATTGGACAAATGTCGTAATTGCGGAGGATTTCATGTTGGGTCATGTAGAAAGCCTGTAAGATGTTTTTAATGTGGCCAATAGGGGCATATCCAAAGAGATTATCCTCAATTGAGATGGGGTACAGTAGCTACTTCTACTCCTCCAACTCGTCTTAGTATACCGCGGAGAGACACTTTGGGATCACAGTCCAGACAGGGCCCAGTGATACGGTCAGGCATGGGGAGTAATACCCCAGAGCAGCCATCTTCCAGACCGCAGCCCCAGATTTCGACCAGGGTTTTTGTAGTGACTGAGGATGAAGCCCGAGTTCGACCTAGCACAGTAACAGGTACTATGATTGTGTTTGATAGAGATGCACATGTTTTGATAGATTTGGGCTCCGATAGATCATACTTGAGCATATCATTTGCATCATTCTCAAATAGGAACTTGTCACCATTAGAGGAAGAGATTATAGTGCATACTCCTCTGGGCGAGCGGTTAGTAAGAAAAACGTATTATAGAGACTGTGGTATTAAAGTTGGGGAAGAAGAATTTATGGGTGATTTAATTCCTTTAGAGATTCGAGACTTTGATTTGATCTTGGGTATGGATTGGTTGTCCACTCATCGAGCAAAGGTGAATTATTTTAAGAAAGAAGTGATTCTCCAGAGTTCAGAGGGAGCAAAAGTTGTATTTACGGGGGAGCGTCGAGTATTACCATTTTGTGTAATCTCGACCCTCAAAGCTTTGAAATTGGTGCGAAAGGGATATCCAGCATACTTGGCTCACGTGATTGATATATCAAGGGAGGAACCTAAGTTAGAGAATGTCCCCGTAGTAAGTGAGTTCCCTGATGTATTTCCTGATGAATTACCAGGACTTCTTCCCCGATCGTGAGATCGAATTCACCATTGACTTACTTCCAAGTACTGCCCCTATCTCTATTTCTCCATATAGAATGGCTCCGGCAGAGTTGAAGGAGTTGAAAGTACAGTTGCAAGACTTAGTGGCAAGGGTTTTATACGCCCTAGTACATCTTCGTGGGGAGCACCAGATTTATTTATGAAAAAGAAAGACGGTACACTTCGGTTATGTATAGATTACCGACAGCTTAACAAAATGACCATTAAGAACAAGTATCCGTTGCCGAGGATTGATGATCTTTTCGATCAATTACAGGGAGCTATAGTGTTTTCTAAGGTTGATCTGAGGTCAGGGTATCATCAGTTGAGGATTAAAGAACAGGATGTACCCAAGACAGCGTTCAGGACTCGGTACAGTCATTATGAGTTCTTGGTCATGCCTTTTGGGTTAACTAACACACCAGCAGCTTTTATGGATCTCATGAACAGGGTGTTTCACCCTTACTTGGACAAGTTTGTTATTGTGTTCATTGATGACATCTTGGTTTACTCGAGAGATAATGATGAGCACGCTACTCACTTGTGTATAGTATTATAGACTTTGCGGGAAAGACAGTTGTATGCAAAGTTTTTGAAGTGTGAGTTTTGGTTACAGGAAGTGGTATTCTTGGGACACGTAGTATCGGGAGTTGGAATATATGTCGATCCCAAGAAGATAAAGGCAATTTTACAATGGGAGCTACCTAAGACAGTGACGGAGATTCGTAGTTTCCTCGGATTAGCTGATTATTATCGAAAGTTTGTTTAGGGGCTTTCCTTAATAGCAGCTCCTTTGACCCGTTTAACTCGTAAGGGAGTTAAGTTTAAGAGGGACGATGTGTGTGAAAGTCGATTTCAGGAGCTAAAGAACCGGTTAACCTCCGCTCCTGTTTTAACACTTCCTGTTAATGGAAAAGAATTTGTGGTGTACAGCGATGCATCTAAGTTGGGGTTAAGGTGTGTGTTGATGCAGGATGAAAAAGTTGTGGCTTATGCTTCTAGACAGCTAAAGAGGCATGAAGCAAATTACCATACCCATGATTTAGAGTTAGCAGCAGTGGTGTTTGCTTTAAAAATCTAGAGGCATTACTTGTATGGTGAGCATTGTCAGGTATTTACGGATCACAAGAGTTTAAAATATTTGCTCACTCAAAAGGAGCTTAATTTGAGGCAAAGGCGATGGTTGGAGTTGATAAAAGATTATGACTTGGTGATAGACTATCATCTAGGAAAGGTGAACGTTGTAGCTGATGCTTTAAGTCGTAAGTCTTCATCGTCTTTAGCCGTACTTCAGAGTTGTTGTTTTCCAGCATTATTAGAGATGAAATCTCTTAGGGTCCAGTTGAGAAATGGTGAGGATGGATCCTTATTGGCAAGCTTCATTGTGCGACCTTCATTACTTAATCAGATCAAGGACATTCAGAGGTTTGATGATAAGTTAAGAAAAGAAATTCAAAAATTGACCGATGGGGGAGTTAGTGAATTCAAATTCAGAGAGGATAACGTCTTGATGTTTAGAGACCAAGTTTGTGTTCTTAAGGGAAACCAGCTAAGACAGCTGATCATGGAAGAAGTCCATTCATCTGCCTATGCATTACATCCTGGAAGCACCAAGATGTATAGGACTATCAGGGAGAATTATTGGTGGCCAGGTATGAAACGAGACGTAGCAGAATTCGTAGCAAAGTGTCTCGTATGTCAGCAAGTTAAGGCAGAGCATCAGAAACCAGCAGGTACAGTTCAGTCTTTACCTATTCCCGAGTGGAAATGGGAGCATGTAACTATAGATTTTGTTTTGGGACTACCGCGGACACAGAGGGGAAAGGATGCGATCTGCGTGATCGTAGATCTGTTGACTAAGTCTGTTCACTTTTTAGCTATCCATAGTACATACTCTATTGAGAAGCTGGCTCAACTCTATATAAATGAGATTGTGAGGCTACATGGAGTTCTCATTTTTATAGTGTCAGACCGAGATCCTCGATTCACTTCTCGATTTTGGTCAAAATTTCAAGAAGCTCTCAAAACTAAATTAAAATTTAGCATTACTTTTCACCCATAGACAAATGGTCAGTCAGAGAGGACTATCCAGACTATGGAGGATATGTTGAGCGCTTGTGTCATGGATTTTCTTGGGAGTTGGGATAGACACTTGCCGTTAGTGGAATTTGCTTACAACAACAACTTCCAGTCTAGCATTGGTATGGCACCGTACGAAGCTTTATATGGAAGGAAATGTCGTACTCCACTTTGTTGGGATGAAGTGAGTGAAAGAAAGTTAGTTAGTATGGAATTTATTGATCTAACTAATGACAAGATCAAGGTTATACGAGAAAGGCTAAAGGTAGCCCAAGATAGGCAGAAGAGCTATGCAGATAAATGGAGAAAAGATTTGGAGTTTGAGATCGATGATAGAGTTTTTCTTAAGGTTTCTCCGTGGAAAGGTGTGATTCAATTTACGAAGCGAGGAAAGCTTAACTCGAGGTATATTGGATCATTCCGAATCATTGAGAGAATTGGACCAGTGGCTTATCGGTTAGAACTACCTTTGGAGTTAGATCGGATCCACAACGTTTTCCATGTCTCCATGCTTAAGAAATATGTACCAGATCCCTCTCACATTCTCGAAGCACCTCCGATCGAGTTGCATGACGATTTGAAGTTCGAGATGCAACCTATGAGTATCTTGGATTGAAAGGATCGAGTATTGAGGAACAAGAGTATTTCAATGGTCTAAGTGTTGTGGAAAAGTGCTCGAATGCAGGAAATGACATGGGAAGTAGAGCATCAAATGAGGAACCAATACCCGCATCTATTTGTAGAATCTGGTAAGTGAAATTTTGAGGTCAAAATTTTATTTTTAGGGAGGTAGAATTGTAAAACCCGACCCTATAAATACATGTCATGACATACATGCACTGAGTAGCATGTTATTACGCTAGGAAAGTCTCTAAGAATAGACGAAATTCGGTATTGTATCTAACGGTACACTAGAGTTGATTTAACCTCGAACTAGTTCGAATAGGAATCGTAGGATGAAATTTAATATTTTACAGTCCATGAATGACTAAAAATGATTGTTCGGAGTTCAAGGGTTCATTTGGGAAAAAATTGAAAATTTTGATGTTCAGGGGCAAAATCGTCATTTTGTCACCTAAGATAATAATTTGATCATGGAGTGAAATTTTTTACCAAGATTAACTATTTGGAGTATAATTTAATGATAGGAAGTGAAAAGTTTAATTTTGGTGATTTCTGGAGTATAGGGGTAAAATCGTAATTTTGCCACCCGCGGACAAAATTTGAGATTTTGAGAGAATTTATATCAAATTTGACAAATTGGAGAATGGTATGAGAATAAGGGATGAAAAATATGTATATGGGTAATTTTTCAGTTTTTGAGGCAAAAATGTAATTTTTGACTTTTACAAGGGTAAAAGTGTAAATTTTAAAAAAATTACTCCACCAAGACTTTGGTTAAGTCTGAGAATTTTATCTTAAGCTATGGATATGTGGAACAAGTGTATGGTGAAAATTTAGAAACAAATGGATGGCTAGAATTTAAGGAATTAATAAAACATTAAAAAATGAATAAAATAATATTTTATTATTTTAGCCTTTAAAAAGGTCAAAATTTCCAGAATTCTCATCTTCTTCAAGCTATCCAAACCAGGAGAGAAAAGGGGGAAAAGAAATAAGAACCCTAGCTGAAAAATTTGAGAAAAATAAAGAGAAATCAAGAAATCAAGCAATAAAAAGGTAAATTTCATTAATTTTCCTTGTGATTTTCACTACCCATGCATTTTTCTCATTTCCATGCAAAATTAGAAAGTGGGTATGGACACCCATGCTAGCCAAACCTCCATGGATGAGTTTTGAGCTTGAGTTTTGGTTGATTTTAATTGAATTAAGTGATTTTAGTTAGGTTATATTGAAATATAGCAAAAATAAGCTAGAGAAATAATTTTCTCCCATTGAAACCCATTATGC
>NW_017234836.1:0-10394 GCF_000208745.1 Theobroma cacao | reverse complement strand
AAAATGAGATTAAAATGGGACTTTTGATGTTTTAGAAATAAATGTGACAAATAAATATATTGTGTTGATTATCTGAAATAAGAAACTTTTGATCATGAAATTGAGTAATTGGAGGCTGCCAATTGTCTTGAAAAATATATTTTCCTATGAATGGCTTATGATATATGAGTATATGTGGCTATATTTTATAATTGCATTGGGAATTTATATAAGCTGTCTTTTACTATGCAGGCTGGGTAAATAAAAAAAAGCCACGTTATAGTGTTGAAATTTTATTAAAGTTGGTGGGTTTAGTCACTGTAGTAACGGGTTTCCGTGGATTGCCTATTAAAAGGGCACAATAAACCCGGCTATATAGTTACTCCGATTGTAGAGGCGAGAAGGGTAACTCCCGAGGTAGTGTTAGAGCTCACTTCATGTCGAACCCCCACGTGAATGTGTAACTCGGCCAACGCCAAGAAACGACTTGTTTTCATAACTAACATGTGTTTAACATGTAAATATCTTAACAACCTTGATGGACTCGGTTAGATGCCTCGGCCAAGGTATCCTCGAGGACTAGTTTTTGGCTTGAGCCCTGTTTATAATAAAAGTCAAGATCCTTAACAACTGTTTTGGTAAATTACAAATATTTAATGGTTTAAGAAATAAATTGAAAACCTTATGATATGGTTTGTGATTTGTTGTTTAAACTAGCCTCCATTTTACTCGCCTTTAGATATTTATAATAATGTCTGTTTACTCATTGGGATTGCAAAATCTCACCCACCTCCTTTTCAAATATTTCAGGCCTGTGGTAGCTTGTAGATACTCGATTTTGTCGATGATTCCAATTGACCCCTCTATCTCACAAACAGTAGGTTACTATCACCAACACTTGGTGTATTTATGGGCCACTTGTCATTGTAATTATTATTGTACATTATAACCTTGTAAATTATTGTATGTATGAATTTATTTTACTTACATGTGTTTCTATAAATATTGTTTGATATAAAAATGCTATATTTTAATCAATATTTTGAATAGTAATATTTGTCTATAAATCCTTTTAAATAATTTTGTCTTTGATTTACTTGAGCCAGAAACGACCGATAATTGTTTAAAACGGAATGTTTAACAACGATTGCTCACAGGAAAGGCAAGAAACTGATACGTAAGACTTGCGGGGTTTCTATTGGCATTCCGAGTAATGAGTGCAAATCGAGACATCGCGGCGATTGTCATGGGCCCGAGGGAGGTTCCCGGTCGTGACAAATAATCAGATTATAAAACCATTTAAAGTGAGTAATAAGGCTTTCGAAGGCATGATTGACTATAAATGGAATTTTCTTGTCAATCGATGGCTTTCGCTTCACGTTTCTCAAGACAAACATTCAATTATAATTCGTTTTAATAAAAAATGTAAGAAAATTCAACATAAAATCCATAATGGGATTTTAAAACCATTTAAAGTGAGTAATATGGCTTTTGAAGGCATGAGTTACTATAAATGGACTTTTCTTGTCAATCGATGGGTTTCGCTTCACGTTTCTCAAGGTAAATGTTCAATTATAACCTTTCTTAACAAAAAATGTGAAAAAATTCTACTTAAAATCAATTATGAGATTATAAAGCCATTTTAAGCGACTAATAAGGCTTCTGAAGGCATGAGTGACTATAAATAGACTTTTCCTATTAACGGAGGGTTTTAGCCTCACGTTTCCTGAGGTGAACATTTAATTATAATCTGTTTTAACAAAAAATGTAAAAAAATTCAACTTAAAATCAATAATGAGATTATAAAATCATTTAAAGCGAGTAATAAGGCTTTCAAAGGCATGACTGATTGTAAATGGATTTTTCTTGTCAATCGATGGCTTTTGCTTCAAGTTTCCCAAGGCAAACATTCAATTATAATATGTTTTAACAAAAAATGTGAGAAAATTCAACATAAAATCAATAATGGGAATACAAAACCATTTAAAGTGAGTAATAAGGCTTTCGAAGGCATGAGTGACATAAATGAACTTTTCTTGTCAATCGATGGCTTTCGCTTCACGCTTCTCGAGGTAAACATTCAATTATAACCTTTCTTAACTTAAAATCTAAAAAAATTCAACTTAAAATCAATTATGAGATTATAAACCATTTTAAGCGACTAATAAAGCTTTTGAAGGCATGAACGACTATAGATGGACTTTTTCTATTAACGAAGGGTTTGAGCCTTACGTTTCCCGAGGTGAACATTCAATTATAACCTGTTTTAACAAAAATATGTAAACAAATTCAACTTAAAATCAATAATGAGATTATAAAACCATTTAAAGCGAGTAATAAGGCTTTCGAAGGCATGACTAACTGTAAATGGATTTCTTGTCAATGGATGCCTTTCGCCTCACGTTTCTCGAAGTAAACATTAAATTATAATCTGTTTTAACCAAAAATGTAAAAAAATTGAGCATAAAATCAATAATCAGATTATAAAACCATTTTAAGTGAGTAATAAGGCTTTCGAAGGCATAAGTGACTATAAATGTACTTTTCTCGTCAATCGATGGCTTTCGCATCACGTTTCTCGAAGCAAACATTAAATTATAATCTGATTTAACAAAAAATGTAAGAAAATTCAGCATAAAATCAATAATCAGATTATATGTCGCGACCTGAAACCTCCCTCGGGCCCATGACAACTACCGCGACGTCCTGATTGATACTCATTACCCGAAATACCAATCGGAACCTTGCAAGGCTTACATATCAGTTTTAAACAATTTTCAGTCGTTTTTGGCTCAAGTAAATCAAAAGACAAAAATATAACATTTTTATATAGAACAATATTTATAGAAACACGTGTAAGTAATCTTTTGTAACTTAGAAGTAAAATAAATTCATACATACAATAATTTACAAAGTTATAATGTACAATAATAATTACAATGACAAGTGGCCCATAAATACACCAAGTGTTGGTGATAGTAACCTATTGTTTGTGTGATAGAGGGGTCAATTGGAATCCTCGACAAAATCGGGTATCTACAAGCTACCACAGGCCTGAAATATTTAGAAAGGAGGTGGGTGAGATTTTACAATCCCAATGAGTAAACAGACATTATCATAAATATCTAAAGGCGAGTAACATGGAGGCAAGTTTAAACAACAAATTACAAACCATTTCATAAGGTTTTCAATTTATTTCTTAAACCATAAAATATTTGTAACTTACCAAAACAGTTGTTAAGGCTTATAACTTTTATTAAAAACATGGCTCAAGCCAAAACTAGTCCTCGAGGATACCTTGGTCGAGGCATCTAACTGAGTTCGCCAAGGTTGTTATGATATTTACATGTTAAACACATGTTAGTTTTGAAAACAAGTCGTTCCTTGGTGTTGGTCGAGTTACACATTCACGTGGGGGTTCGATGTGAAGTGAGCTCTAACACTACCTCGGGAGTTACCTTTCTTGCCTCTACAACCGGAGTAACTATATAACTAGATTTATAGTGCCCCTCTAATAGGCAGTCCACGGAAACCTATCACTGTAGTGACTAAACCCACCAATTTTAATAAAATTTCGACAGTATAACGTGGCTTTTATTTATTTACCCAGCCTGCATAGTAAAAGACAGCTTACATAAATTCCCAATGCAATTATAAAATATAGCTACATATACTCATATATCATAAGCCATTCATAGGAAAATATATTTTTCAAGACAATTGGCAGCCTCCAATTACTCAATTTTATAATCAAAAGTTTCTTATTTCAAAAAATCAAGACAATATATTTATTTGTCACATTTATTTCTAAAACAATAAAAATCCCATTTTAATCTCATTTTCATTTTATAAAATCCATGAAGAGCATTTAAAAATAAACTCTAGATAATTTACAATAATAATAGGTTTACTCACCGTTTGTACAAATTAAATTCTTTTTAGGTGCCTCGATCATTGTTCGTCGGGTACGACTTCCTTACCTTTACCGGAAGGCTCTCCTCCTAGACACATTGCAAAAATTTCACAATTTACCACATTGATGCTAAATCATTATATAATTGACTTAAATTCTATACTAATGCATGGTATGAAATGCAATAGCCTAAAACGGCTTAAACGCGGTATTAACCTATTTTTGGCACTTTAACCGATAAATTGCTAACGCGCTCTATTTTAGCTCTAAATTGTCCCATTTTCTCTCCAACATTTCTAACCATTAAATATCAGCCAATAATCTTCCAAAATCACCAAAATCAGCTCACTTTTCTCTTTGGAAAATTAGGCAAAAAATGGGACATTAACTAGGTAAAATTTCCACTTTGTTTTTCTATCACATTTAACCATTTTTCATCATTTTTTTTTCATTTCTCTTAGAACAAAAATCAGTTCTTCATCATTGTACATCATTGAAGATTCGGCCAAGGGTGGGTGTTGTGAAAATTTCATGCTTTCTTGCCCAATTTGATTTCTATACACATTTAACTAACTAAAACTATCAATTTAACTAAAAATCAAAACATAAGAATTTCAAATTCCTCCCCCTTGAAATTTGGCCAGCCCTTGGTATCACTTTTTGATCTCTCTCCTCAAGCTTGCTAAATGGAAACAAAGGCATAAGAAAGGTAGAAATCAAGCTAAAGTCGAAAAATCTTACCGTTAGAAGCGTAAACGGACGAAAAACGCGATTTCCCCTTTGAATTTTCTAGTTTTCCTTTGGTTTTTCTCTTTTCTTCCTTTCCTCTCTATTTTCTCTCTTGTTCTCTCCTTATGGCCGGCCATCACCTGATGTGGGGTTTAAATGGGTTGGCTTTCCTTTAAAAAAAATATTAAATCATTAAAAAGTGCCATGTGTCACTTTCCCATTGACCCGTTTTTAAATTTTCTTCCTTTAAATTTTAATTTTTCACCACTTAGAATACCATAGTTATTCATACCAAAAATAAATAAATCCTATAATTTTGACAAGTTTTGGGTGGTGAAAATTACGATTTTTACCCCGAGGTGACAAAATTATCGTTTTGCCCCTATGTTTTGAAAATTGCCGAAATTGAAAATTTTCACTTTCTATCATTAAATTATACTCCAACTAGTTAATCTTGGTAAAAAATTTCACTCCATGATCAAATTATTATCTTAGGTGGTAAAATGACGATTTTACCCCTGAACATCAAAATTTTTAATTTTTCCCCAAATGAACCCTCGAACTCCGAACAATAATTTTTAGTCATTCCTGGACTATAAAATATTAAATTTCATCCTACGATTCCTATTTGAACTAGTTCGAGGTTAAATCAACTCAAGTGTACCGTTAGGTACAATATCGGGTTTCGTCTATTCTTAGGTGCTTTTCTAACGTAATAATATGCTACTCAGTGCATGTATGTCATGACGTGTTTATAGGGTTGGGTTTTACAATTCTACCCCCCTTAAAATAAAATTTTGACCTCAAAATTTCACTTACCAGATTCGACAAATAGATGCGGGTATTGGTTCCTCATCTGATGCTTTATTTCCCATGTCATTTCCTCCATTCGAGCACTTTTCCACAACACTTTGACCATTGAAATACTCTTGTTCCTCAATACTCGATCCTTTCGATCCAAGATACTCACAAGTTGCACCTCGAACTTCAAATCGTCATGCAACTCGATCGGAGGTGCTTCGAGGATGTGATAGGGATCTGGTACATATTTCTTAAGCATGGAGACATGAAAAACATTGTGGATCCGATCTAACTCCGAAGGTAGCTCTAACCGATAAGCCACTGGTCCAATTTCTCTCAATGATTTGGAATGGTCCAATATACCTCGGGTTAAGCTTTCCCCATTTCGTAAATCGAATCACACCTTTCCACGGAGAAACCTTAAGAAAAACTCTATCATCGATCTCAAACTCCAAGTCTTTTCTCCGTTTATCTGCATAGCTCTTCTGCCTATCCTCGGCTACCTTCATCTTTTCTCCTATAACCTTGATCTTGTCACTAGTTAGATCGATCAATTCCACACTAACTAACTTTCTTTCACCCACTTCATCCCAACAAAGTGGGGTACGACATTTCCTTCCATATAAAGCTTCATACGGTGCCATACCAATGCTAGACTGGAAGCTGTTATTGTAAGCAAATTCTACTAATGGCAAGTGTCTATCCCAACTCCCAAGAAAATCCATGACACAAGCCCTCAACATATCCTTCATAGTCCAGATAGTCCTCTCTGACTGACCATCTATCTGTGGGTGAAAAGCAGTGCTAAATTTCAATTTGGTTCCGAGAGCTTCTTGAAATTTTGACCAAAATCGAGAAGTGAATCGAGGATCTCGGTCTGACACTATAGAAACGTGAACTCCATGTAGCCTCACAATCTCATCTACATAGAGCTGAGCTAGCTTCTCAATAGAGTATGTACTATGGACAGCTAAAAAATGAGCGAACTTAGTCAACCGATCTATGATCACCCAGATCGCATCCTTTCCCCTCTATGTTTGCGGCAATCCCAAATCAAAATCCATAGTTACATGCTCTCATTTCCACTCAGGAACAGGTAAAGACTGAAGTGTACCTACTGGCCTCTGATTCTCTGCCTTAACTTGCTGACATACGAGACACTTTGCTACAAATTTTGCTACGTCTCACTTATACCTGGCCACCAATAATTCTCCTTGATAGTCCTATACATCTTGGTGCTTCTAGGATGTAATGCATAGGCAGATGAATGGGCTTCTTCCATGATCGCCTGTTTTAGCTAGTTTCCCTCAGAAACACAAACTCGGTCTCTAAACATCAAGACGTTATCCTCTCCGAATCTAAACTCACTAACTCCTTCATCAGTCAATTTTTGAATTTCTTTTCTTAACTCCTCATTAGACCTCTAAATGTCCTTAATTTGATTTAGTAACGAAGGTCGCACAATGAAGCTTGCCAATAAGGATCCATCCTCACCATTTCTCAACTGGACCCTAAGAGATTTCATCTCTAATAATGCTGGAAAATAACAACTCTGAAGTACAACTAAAAACAATCAAGAGTTACGACTTAAGGCATCAGCTATAACGTTCGCTTTTCCCTGATGATAGTCTATCACCAAGTCATAATCTTTTATCAACTCCAACCATCGCCTTTGCCACAAATTAAGCTCCTTCTAAGTGAGCAAATATTTTAAACTCTTGTGATCCGTAAATATCCGACAATGCTCACCATACAAGTAATGCCTCTAGATTTTTAAAGCAAACACCACAGTTGCTAACTCTAAATCATGGGTAGGGTAATTTGCTTAATGCCTCTTTAGCTGTCTAGAAGCATAAGCCACAACTTTTTCATCCTGCATTAGTACGCACCCCACCCTAACTTTGAGGCATCACTATAAACTACAAATCCTTTACCACTCACAAGAAGTGTTAAAACGGGAGCAGACGTTAATTGGTTCTTTAGCTCCAGAAATTGATTCTCACAAACATCATCCCACTCAAACTTAACTCCCTTACGAGTTAGACGGGTCAAAGGAGCTGCTATTAAGGAAAACCCCTGAACAAACCTTCGATAATAACCGACTAATCTGAGGAAACTACGAATCTCCGTCACTGTCTTAGGTTGCTCCCATTGTAAAATTGCCTCTATCTTCTTAGGATCAACATATATTCCAGCTCCCGATACTACATGTCCCAAGAATGCCACTTCTTGTAACCAAAACTCACACTTCAAAAACTTTGCATACAACTGTCTTTCCTGCAAAGTCTGTAATACTATACGCAAGTGGGTAGCATGATCATCATTATCTCTCGAGTAAACTAGGATGTCATCAATGAACACAATAACAAACTTGTCCAATTAAGGGTGGAACACCCTGTTCATGAGATCCATAAAAGTTGTCGGTGCGTTAGTTAACCCGAAAGGCATGACCAAGAACTCATAATGACCGTACCGAGTCTTCAACGCTGTCTTGGGTACATCCTGTTCTTTAATCCTCAACTGATGATACCCAGACCTCAGATCAACCTTAGAAAACACTGTAGCTCCCTGTAATTGATCGAAAAGATCATCAATCCTCGACAATGGATACTTGTTCTTAAAGGTCATTTTGTTAACCTGTTGATAATCTATACATAACCGAAGTGTATCGTCTTTCTTTTTCACAAATAAAATCGGTGCTCCCCATGGAGATGTACTAGGGCGTATAAAACTCTTGTCCACTAACTCTTTCAACTGTACTTTCAACTCCTTCAACTCTGCCAGAGCCATTCTATATGGAGGAATAGAGATAGGGGCAATACCCGAAAGTAAGTCAATGGTGAATTTGAACTCACGATCAGGAGGAAGTCTCGATAATTCATCAGAAAATACATCAGGGAACTCACTTACTAAGAAGACATTCTCTAACTTAGGTTCCTCCCTCGATATATCAATCACGTGAGCCAAGTATGCCGGATATCCCTTTCGCACCAATTTCAAAGCTTTGAGAGCCGAGATTACACAAAATGGTAATACTCCGCTCTCCCCCGTAAATACAACTTCTGCTCCCTCTAAACTCTAGAGAATCACTTCTTTCTTAAAACAATCCACCTTAGCTCGATGAGTGGACAACCAATCCATACCCAAGATCAAATCAAAGTCCCGAATCTCTAAAGGGATTAAATCTCCCATAAATTCTTCTTCCCCAACTTTAATACCACAGTCTCTAGAATACGTATTTCTTACTAACTGTTCGCCCAGAGGAGTATGCACTATAATCTTTTCCTCTAATAGTGACAGGTTCCTATCTGAGAATGATACAAATGATATGCTCACGTATGATCTATCGGAGCCCGAATCTATCAAAACATGTGCATCTTTATCAAACACAATCATAGTACCTGTCACTGTGCTAGGTCGAACTAGGGCTTCATCTTCAATCACTGCAAAAACCCTAGTCAAAATCTGAGGCTGCGGTTTGGAAGTTGGCTGCTCTAGGGTATTGCTCCCCATGCCTGACCATATCACTAGACCTTGTCTGGACTGTGATCCCGAATTGTCTCTCCGCGGTATACTAGAATGAGTTAGAGGAGTAGAAGTAGCTACTGTACCCCGTCTCAACTAAGGACAATATCTCCTGACATGCCCCTATTGGCTGCATTGACTTTACAAGCTGTCTACATGACCTAACATGAAATCCTCTGCAATTACGGCATCTGTCCAATCTTCCTAAAGTCCCCCCCTGACTACTCATCACCGGCCGATCAAGTCTAGAAGATCTCGGTTGTGACTGCTAAGATGGAGGTCTAGTGGAGGCCACAGACGCTGAGGTATTACTTCCTGCAGTAGATGTCGAATCTCTGCCTCTCTTTGAAGACTGACCAGGGAACATAAGCGAATTCCTTCTCTTTGCAAACTCAGCTCCGATCCATCTATTCTCAGTGGCAAGTTTCTCAGCCCGTAAGGCCATTTGCACAACTTCCTTATACGACTCCTTGCCAGTCACTATCACACGCTCCTGTATCTCATTACGGAGTCCCTCCTCAAAGTAGTTTACCTGGTCTTGCTCCAATCTCACCAACTCAGGTACATAAAGCATCAGCTCGTTAAAACGAGTTTCATACTCCTCAATGGTCATGTTCCCTTGTTTCAAGCTCAGAAATTCTCTTTTTTTATATTTCTGATGGAAATAAGTGTAACACTGACCATCAAAATCTTGGAGGAAATCCATCCAAGTCAGCGATATAAGAGAGTGAGACTTTACTGAATTCCACCAGGTACGGGCTCTCTTCTCAAATAACCGTGTAGCCACCTTCAATTTCATCTCATCATCAATCCCATATCTGCCAGTGTCTCCGATACTTGAATAACCCAATCTTTAGCTGCGGTCGCATCCAACTCATCAGTAAATGAGACGCAACCTAACTGTCTAGCTTCCTTCAATTTCTTAGAAATGAAGACGTCCGGTGTTTGGGATGGAATAGGAGGTGGTGGTGCTGGGGCTGTTACAGGGGAAACAGCAGGTGGAACTGGACCAACCTGAGCCTGGCCCGTAAGAGCAGCGAGAAAAGTCGCTAATGCCTGAGCTGCCTCGGGTGACATGGCAGGTACCCCAAGAGTAGCAACAGGTGATGGAGGAGGTACAGGAATGTCAGTAGACTCAACAGTAGGAACTACTCTAAAAGAAGACGTAGTCAATTCCTTTTCTATGGAATCCGGCTAACTTTATCTGAGGTGACCTCTTCCCCTACCTGTAGATCTAGTGATAGGTGGTAGCTCACGTCGAGGAGGCATAATGATATACAAAAAGAACGAAATTGGTTTAGACGACTTAAGACTTTATATGCAACTACATGCAACTAACTAATCTTAACTGGGCCACACTGACATTGTAAATTATTTTAAAATAACTTTAAATCCAAGAACTTTAAAAATCAAAAACTTCTTTCAAAATCATAAGCTTTAAACCGAA
>NW_017234835.1:3308-29126 GCF_000208745.1 Theobroma cacao | reverse complement strand
GATCTTCCGAGGATCTTGCAAAGGCGGGTATTCTTCGAAAAGTTTCTTAGGTGAAAAGGTGTCCTCGGGTCCCAGCAGTATGATGGGAGGGCTCGATAGACATCTTTAATAAAAGGCTTTCATCCGAATTAGGTTCATTATGCACGAAAACATTATTTTTAAAGAAAAACGTACGATAACTCCGATGATGGGAATTATTCATCAAATTTGCGAAGGCAAATTTCTCGGATAATTCCATAGGTGAGAGAATACCCCGAGTCCCACCAGTATGATGGGCGGATTCGAAAAAATATCCTCAATAAAAAGCCATTCGTCCGGCATTTTTTTCAAGCCATGCATCTTGCCTCGCATTTGCATTCCATTTTAGGTTGAATAGGAGATAAAAATAAGTGAATAATAACTAAGAAAATAAAATGAACTTGAAAAAATAAAGCCTAATAGGATAACCTAAAAATGGTACCGTTTATGGAACGGGGCATTCCGGGGGTGCTAATCTTTCCCCGGGCGTAACCGTACTCCCGAATCTAGATATCTAAAAATGTAGACCAGTTCAAGGTTCTTTTTGGTGGGCTTAAAATTAATTTAAGGCTTCATCGATTAAAATCGAGTCAATAGGTGGCCAATCCCACCTAGTAAAAAAGATTGGTGGCGACTACTAATTTTAATTTAATTTTTTAGTGAGTTTTCACATCGTGTCTGGCGGTCGGGTTACCGGACCTGCACGTTACGACAGGATGACCAATCAAAAAGTGGATGAATACTTGTAACCCACCAAAAGTGGATAAATAATGAAAATAATAAAAGGAATATAGAAAACATATTGTTATTGATGTGGCATGAAAGATCATTGATCACGTACCTGTTGTACGTCTTAAATTTTATCAAGCATCACTGAAAATTAAAACATCTTGTGATAATTTTAATCATGGCCAAGTTGATATAGCACATCAAGATATTTGTCCACTTTGAAAAAAGAATTGATTACATGATTGGTAATAGAAATATCTAAGGATGAACTTAATAGTATAATTATATTATGAAGATACTTTAATATGTTTTCATTATATTTAAATGATATGTTTTTATTATGTATTTTAATTTTATATTTAATATTCTTTTATGTTAACTTGCAAGTTTCTTATTGTATATATTTTATTGAAGAAAATATAGATATTGATCTTATTGGATCTAAGATCAATAATGCAAATATATGTCTAGCAGACATTTCTATAACACACACTATATTTAAAGACAAGAAATATTTTTCCTACTTGACAACGAAAAAAAAAAGAAGCTAATGTCAATTCAATATCTGGTAGTCTAAAATTAATTGAAAGCTCCAGAAAAGTTAATATTTTACTACCTGGAGGAATAAAGTAATAGATGATGTATTATTTTCTATTAAGTCTCAAAAAAGTTTATTAAGTTTTAAATATATTTGTTTGAATAGATATCATATTGAGACAATGAATGAAAGAGACACTTAATACCTCTATATTGCAATTATCTCAAATAGAAAGTGTGTGTTGAAAAAAAAATTACTCGTTTTGTTCTTAGAATTAAACTATAAAAATAGTAGAATAATTGAAACTCCTAGTAAACCAGAAGTTTACTAATAATTTTAATGTTTGGCATGATAGGTTGAACCATCCCAGATCAATAATGATGAAAAAAAATGATTGAAAATTTATCATTTATTGAAAAACCAGAAGATTTTTCAATTTAAAGAATTTTATGTGCTGCTTGCTCTGAAGGTAAATAAATTATAAGGCTACCACCAACTAAAGTTGGGACTGAATTCCTTACGTTTTTTAATAATATTCAAGGTTATATGCGGATTCATACATCCATCTTGTGAATCATTTAGATATTTTATGATTTTAATCGATGCATCGACATGTGTGCTTATTATAGCTTGCAATTTGGCATTTGCAACCATTCATTTGCAATCACATTTTCCTGGTTATGTAATCAAGATTATTTGTCTTGATAATGCTGGTGGATATACATCTCAAGTCTTTAATATTGCATATTAGTTGGAATAATTATTGAACAACCTGTTGCTTATGTTTATACACAAATGATTTAGCAAAATTATTTATTAAACACTTCTAACTGATTGCAAGCTTATGAAATTCAAACTCTCAATATTGACTTGGGGGCATGTCATTTTGAATGAGCAGCATTTGTATGCATCAGGCCAAACGAGTTATTATAAATTCTCCTTATATAATTGGTTTATGGTCAGGAATCAAATATTTTTCATCTAAGAATTTTTTGGATGTGTAGTATATGTTTCAATTGCTCCACCACAATGCACAAAGATGGGTCCTCAAAGGAGGTTAGCAATATATGTTGGATATAAATCTCCATTTGTAATTAAATATTTAGAATTATCGATAGGAGATTTATTCATGACAAAGTTTGTCAATTGTTATTTTGATGAAACAATTTTTTCAACATTAGGGGGAGAAAATAAGCAGCTGAAAGAGAAAATTTCTTACAGTAAATTATCATTATCTAGTTTTGATCCTCGCACAAAGCAATATGAACTTGAAGTTCAAAAGATAATTATTTTCCAAAATATAGTAAATCAGTTGCCAGACGTATTTACTGACCTAAAGGGAATAACCAAATCCTATATACCAGTTGCAAATGCTCCTATTAGCATTGATGTCCTTGTAGGACAAGACAAGCCAGAAGCGTGGAAATCAATCGGCTCCAAAGATAAAATCCTCGAAAAATAAAAGGAGTAAATATTTAAGATGGTCAAAAGGAGGAAGTAGAAACTCTAGAAGAGACCCTTGACATAATTGAGAAAAATTCCAGAAGAAATTCAAGTACTTGAAATCATTGAAAATAAAGAGATCTCAATCAATTATGTCATGATGGGAAAAGATGGAACCGATAAATAAACGTCGACGATATTTTGTATATAATATAGAGCTCACTATTATGAAAGAAAAACGAGGATCTTGGACTTATATAAATTATTAGCCAATGTGGAAAGACGCAATTAAGGAGGAAATGTATTTAATTGAAAAATGTGAAGTTTTTGGAGTTGTAGTCCGTACACCAAATCGTGTAAAACCAGTGAAATATATACATGAGTATTTGTGCGAATACGAAATGAGAAAAATGAGATTATGAGATATAAAGCACGATTTGTCGCACAAAGTTTTCTCTAAAGATCTAGTATTGAAGATGCAAAGATATTCCCTGTGGTGGACACATTTATAATTCTATATTAACTAGTTTGGTAATAAATGAGAAAATGAAAATGCGTCTAATGAGTGTAGCTACAGCCTATTCATATAGCTCATTTGATATCGATATCTATATGAAAATCCCTAAAAGATTTGAGTTGCCTGAAGTACAAAAAATTTGAATTCTCGATAAATTTACTTGATAAAATTTAATAAATCTTTATATGGATTATAGCAATCCAAACACATGTGGTATAATCCCCTTAGTACAAATTTATTGAAAGAAGGCTATAGTAATAACCCTATATGCCCATGTATTTTATAAAAAGGGTTTATATATGAATTTATTATAATTTTTGTTTATGTTGATGACTTGAACATTATTGGAACTCCTGAAGAGTTATCAAAAGCCGTGGATTATTTAAAGAGAGAATTTGAAATGAAAACCTTGAAAAAAAATAAAGTTTTGTGTAGGTCTTTAGATTGAACACTTGACAAATGGAATTTTTGTCAATTAATCTAATTTTATAGCGAAAGTACTAAAATGATTTTATATGGAGAAAGCATATCCATTGAGTTCATCAATGGTTGTAAAGTCATTAAATCTGAAGAAAAAAAAACATTTTTTGACCTCGTGAGGATAATAAAGAACTTCATGGTCCTGAAGTACCATATCTTATTGAAATTAGAGCATTAATGTATCTTGCTAGCAATACATGATTTAACATAGCAATTGCTGTGAATTTATTGGGAAGATATAGTTTTTTTTTCAACTCGAAAACATTGGAATAGAATTAAACATATACTTTGATATCTCTGAGGAACAATGGATATGGCTTATATAATTCAAATGCATCAAAAATAAAATTTAATTAGTTATGCAGATGCAAAATATTCATCTAATCCACACAAAGCTCAATCCTAGACAGGTTATTTGTTCACATATGGAGGTATGGCTATTTTATGCCATTTTATAAAGCAAACTGTAGTTGCTACTTCTTCTAACCATGTAGAAATTTTAGCAATTCATGAGGAAGTCATAAATGTGTCTGGTTAAAATCTGTAACTCAACATATTCAAAGAACGTGTAGTATGTCAACTAAGAAAAAAATCACAACAATGTTATATGAGGATGATACTGTTTGCATAGCATAGCTAAAAGAAGGGTATACTAAAGGCAATCGAACAAAACACATAGTTTGCCAAAAATTCTTCTTCACTCATGATCTCCAAGAAAATGGTGAAATAAGTGTTCAACAAATTCAGTCAAGTGACAATCTAGCAGATTTGTTCACTAAAACCCTTCTTACTGCAACATTGGAAAAGTTGGAATGCATCATTTTAAAGATCTCTATAATGCAGTCATCAGGGGGAGTAAAATGCGCACTGTACTCTTTTCCTTCATCAAGGTTTTTCCCACTGGGTTTTTCTTGATAACGTTTTTAATGAGGTAATATTTCATAAGCGTATTCTTGAAAAGAATTATGTACTTTTTTTCCTTCACTCGGATTCTTTTCCCATGAGATTTTTTCCTTGTAAGGTTTTAATGAGGCATATTCTTAATACAATAGATATTCAAGGGGGAGTGTTATAAATATTTTTGTGAATATCCATTTACTCTATCTATATCTATATTTGATGTAAATTAGATTGGATTAGGATTTAATCCATCTAATCTCTAAGTGTTATCTTCATATTGTAAATTCTATCAAGATAAGAGGGTTATTTGCCTATAAATAGGCCTCTCAGTTCATTTGTAAACATACACTTCAATAAGATCTATTTTCCCCCCTCAATACTTTCTTTCTTCTCTTTAATTATTCTTTCAAGTTATCTTTATTTGTTCTTTTAAAATTTATTTCATAACAATAACCAAGTTCTAACCTTTTCCCTTTTTTTCTCCTTTATTATTCCGAATACTACTACTATTTAAAAATAAAAAACAATTTCCCATTTTTGTTTTATATGTCAACGAGATTTTCGGGACTTTTTTTTTTAAATATTTATCCAAATGCAAATTGGCAGAAAAGAAAAACCAAAGCAAAAATAAATCCTTAATACATTATTATTCAAGATTTAATGCTTAAATAAGATTATTCGATTATTCATAAAAAAAATCAATATTATAAGAAATAAATTCATGAATATTTGAATAATTCGACATTTTATCATTTCTTGTTATTCACAAAAAAAAAAAACAAAAAACAAACTATTGCATAAGTCCTTTTTTATTATTATGTCAATTATAAGTTTTATAAATTTAACATATTTACTATTAAGATATCAAATGTGTAATATAACCCGTGTTTTTATTTCTTTATGTTTTTCTTAAAATGTTTTTAATTGAAATGAATAAATAATTTAATTAAATATAAACAACGTGTGAAAAGGAAAAAGTTGGAAAGAAAAGCGTAAACCAAGGAATAAATCTTCAATAAGAAATTAATATTCATTGATCCTCAAGCAGCTGATAAAGTTTTATGCTTATTGTTAGATCTGGTAATTTTGAACACGACACGAGAAGACACAGGTTAAACAGGTTTTGGATTTAATTAAAACGTGTTTTGTGTCTAATAGTGTCTAACACGTTAACGTGTCAAACACGACAAACTCATTTAAAACACGTTTACTTAATTGTGTTATCGTGTTTAAACGTGTATACATGACATATTGAAATACCCCATACTTTGATATGGTGATAAATAAAGTTGATCGAATGCAAATTGAGGTCAATTAAAATGTTTAAAAGTGATAAAAGATGAAATGAGTAGTTTAGGATAAAATATTCCGCAAGTGAAAAAATAATAATAAAATAATAACAATTTTATCGGAGGAGAATTTGTGAGATAAAAGGCGATTCGAAAGTCAAGTGAGGCATAATAAGGTATTTCGGGTACCAAGGAGACAAGATAAAATTTTTAGAATAAAATAATATTTTATTAATAAAATAATATTAAAATATTAATATTTAGTCGGATGTCGAAATCAGTCAAGAAGAAGGATCATATGGTTGATCCAAGTGGGGGAGAAGATGACAAGCCCGACTCTATAAAAATATTTGTCATGACATACATGTGATGGATAGCATGTTTGCATGCTAGGAGAGTCTCGAAAAATTTACAAAAGTCGGTATTGTACCTAGAGGTACAATAAAGTTGATTTAAGCCTCGAACTAGATCAAATAGAGAATTTACAATGAAATTAAGAATTTTAAAGTCCCAGAATGGGTTAATATGGTGATTCGGAGTTCGAGGATCAATTTGGAGTCAAACTGGAATTTTCGCTATCTAGGGGCAAAATGGTCATTTGCCACCTGGGGACAAAATGGAAATTTTTAGAAAAGATTTTTGGCCCCATTTGACTTATTGGAGTAAGATTTGAGGTTTAGAAGTGAAAAATTTTAATTTCGGTATAATTTGGAGTAAAAGGGTAAAATGGTAATTTTACCATCCGAAATCGAAAATTTAATTTTTTGAAAGGATTTTGATCAAATTTAATTATTTGGAGTGTGAAATGAGTATGAGGAGTGAAAATTATGCATTATGGAAAATTTTCAATTTTTGGGGTAAAAATGTAATTTTTGAAAAGTTCGGGGGCAAAAGTGTAATTTTGAAAAATTTGCTCCACCAAAACTTTGGAAAAATCTGGAAATTTCACTTAAGACTTGGATAAGTCAAAGGGAATGCATGGTGAAAAAAATAGGACAAGTGGATGGCTAGAAAAAAAAATGAATTAATAAAATATTTAAAATATGAATAAAATAATATTATTTCATTAAACTAATAAAAAGGCATAAAAAAATCAGCCCATAACCCATTCTTCTTCTTCAACATTCGGCCAAGCAAGAAACAAGAGAGAGAAAGGAGAAAATAAAACCCTAACCAAGAAATTTACAGGGAAAATAGGTGGAAATTCCAAAATCAAGTCAAAAAAAGGTAACATTTCTTAAATTTGTCTTGTGCTTTACCTTTCCCATGCATTTCCCATCATTTTTCATGGTTGAATCATGTGATTTGAGGATGAATTCAATTCTGAAAATAGGTTAGGAGAGAGAAACTTGTTAGATTAATTTGATTTTAAGTTATGTTAGTGTTTTAAGTTAGTTTAGCATATTTAGAACCAAAACAACAAGAAAAGAATTTATTTTCTCCCACAATCATTAATGGTCGAATTTATCATGTGTTGAGTGAGGATGAATTTGATTTTCATTTTAGGAGAATTGGTTAAGAAATGATGAATTATGAGCCTAGAAAAATAATGAGAATTTTTGGAGCAAAAATACAAATTTTTACCCACTAGGGGTATTTTCGTAATTTGCTATCGAGACTGATAAATTAAATCTCATTCATAGTTATTAAGGTAATTTAGGTATAATTGGAGTGTAGAAAGTGAGAAGAATTGATTTTGAGTTAAATTGGAGATAATAGACCGAATTAGGTCAGCACC
This sequence comes from Theobroma cacao, assembly GCF_000208745.1. NCBI lineage: Eukaryota > Viridiplantae > Streptophyta > Magnoliopsida > Malvales > Malvaceae > Theobroma > Theobroma cacao. The sequence goes on along the minus strand of NW_017234835.1, from coordinate 21,474 downwards.
GCATTTAAGTGATAGTCGGATAAGTTGTATATCATATCATGCATATATACCGAGCCTGAATTGATTTTATAATGGTCAAGTATTGATGTGGTGAATTATGTATTGTACATTGTGGATAGGTGGTGAGCAAAGTACACTAATAAAAGTACAAAGATTATGCTTGGAGATTGGGATTAGGAGTACATCGACTCTTAAAATTGTGAGTGAACTTATTATTGTCTTGATTATCTAGAGTAGTTTTATACAACTGTATGGTTTTATGAAAAATGGGTTTAAATGGTAAATTTCTATGTTTTAAGAGAAATTGTGATTTTATAAATTTTCTGGAAAATCGAATACTGGTTTTGAAAATAGAGTAATTGGAGACTACCTACTTTTGTTGTAAATTTATGGTTTTAAATTGAATGGCTTATGACAATATATGAGCATGAATGGCTAAACTAATTTTGGTGTTAGAATTATTTATACTGTGTATTCAGCCTTGAGAGGCTAGGTTGCGATAAATTGCCATGTCATGCTAGAATGAATTTTATTGATTGGTGGATTATATATTAATTATTCACTGCAGAGGGGGTTCCGTGGACCAGCCTATTAGAGGGGCACGGTAAACTTCAGTATATTCTTACCTCGAACGGAGAGACGCATAGGGTATCTCCTGGGGTAAAGCTTAGGGTTCACTTCACGTTAAACCACCACGTGAAGGAGAACTCAGCCAACGCCAAGGAACGGCTGAATTTTTCTCAAACTAAAAATATGTTTTAAGTGTATACGAAATTTTAACAACCTTGGGGGACTCGGTTGGATGCCCTGCTCAAGGTATCACCGCGTATGAGTTTTGGCACGAGCCAAAGTTTTAAGAAATTCATAAGCCAAGTTGATTACTCGATTGATATGGATTGATTTTATTTGGTTGAAATGAGTTGAAAGGTAATGAAATTACAGTATGATGACTTATTTCAATTGTCTCCATTTACTCGACTTTAGATAGTTTAGATGGTATCTGTTTACTCACTGGGATTTTATAATCTCACCACCCTCATTTTCTTACATTTCAGGCTCGGGGAATTCCATAGTTAGCTGACTTTGACAAGAACCTTCATTTGGACTCAAATCGGTAAAAGCTATAGGTTTTCAACTTCCTATGCATTTTGGATAGATGTGGGCCCACGTGTCACTGTAAAGAAATTTTATGCTTTGGTTATTTGCTTTATAGTATATATGAATATAATTAACTTTTACGCTACAAGAATTATGTACCGATAGTTTTATGAAAATTATTTTACAAGAAAATAGTTTATTTTATTGAATATTTTTATTATATTCAAATGGTCAAATTTTCGCTTCAAATGAACGTTTTAGATATTTAATTTGTTTTTAAATCATTAAATATATATTTTCTGCTTACCTACTACATTTTTAGCAAGTTTCAAGATTTTTGACAAAAATGACGAAAATGCCCCTGTGAGCCCGAAAACAGTATGTTATGTTTTGATTTGAAAATAATTTGTAATCCTTCGAATTTTGGTATTTGATAACTATTGCTCATCGGGGAAGTGCGAAAGTTGATACAAGAGCCTTGTGAGGTTTCGATCGACATTCGGGGTGAAGAATGTTTGTCGAAGCCTCGCGACAGTTGTCACGGGCCCGATGGGGAGTTCCGGGTCGTGACACATATTTATTAACCTATTAAAAATTTATAGTTAAAAACTATTTTAAGCTTATATAAATAATTTTAAATAATTATTTTAATAAGTTTTTTTAATTTTATAAAGGGTATAATGTAATTATACATACTCAACCCTAATTTTTAACTTTTGGTGATTATTTGATGTTATTATTATTTTTGTTTTATTATAATTATTTTTATAATTATAGATTTTAAATTTATATAATAAAATTATATTTAATTGTAAATATTTTTATTTAATCGTGTTAAACGTGTTAATCGTGTTAAACATGTTATTAATCGTGTCGTGTCGTATATTGACACGTTTAATAAACGTGTTAATCGTGTCGTGTCTTGTTACACGAGTATTAAACGTGTACGTGTACGTGTTTTAAATTTAACACACGAATATTAAACATGTCATGTTCGTATTTAGCCTTAACATGTTTCGTATCTAATCGTGTCTGACACGTTTACGACACGTTAATACGAATTACCAGGTCTACTTATTGTGCAAGACTAATTAACTATATACGCACATATAAATGGTAATAATAAACTAATAAAGGAGACTTTACAAAATGTCAATAACCTTACCCAAGTTTTTCATAATTTTAAATAAAATAAATATGTTTGATCTATATAAATTTTATCCCTCTACCAAAAAGATAATTTTATAAATTAGATAGCACAATAAAATTATTTAAATAATTTTATTTATTTGAAACATATCAATTTTAAATAATTAAATTATAATGAGGTATTCATCTAAATATATATATATATAACTTTATTATGCATTTGAAATTTATGCCATGACTTTACCCATTGGACCTTGGATTATATATATTAAAAAAGGTAATTCATTCTTATTTTATAAATTTCACTCTTATAATTTCAAATTAAAATCTCAAACTTTCAAGTTAGAATTTCAAATTCTAATCATTTAAATGTCTCATTTGCGACATATATTATAAAACATTTGTTAAAGAATTATAATGATATAATTACATATTTTTTAAGTAAAAGCTTCGATTTTCTATCATAATTACACATAAAATAAAATTAATTTTAATCTAACATTTGTTAGAGCGTTTCACTTGAAAAATTATGTAAGAGTCTACTATTTATAAATGTGAGTCTCATGTAATACTTAGATGATATTGTACAATCCATAATTATAATTAATTAATTGTAATATAATAATTATAAAACATATACTCTTTTTAAACAATATATTTGTAATCCTTTCTTGGCCCGAGTGACAATATATAATTTGACAAGACCAAAGATAGAGAGGGCGATGTCATCACTTGTTGAATTAATTAAACCATCTAAAATAAGCCCTCGTCTGAGACATAATTATAAAAATTAAGAATTTGGAAGATAAAAGTTTGTAATTATTAAATTATATGATTTCACTTAAAACGAAATAATAATTGGATTCAAATATGCTTTACATCTTAATTATGTGCACATTTTTATAATCAAAATATCAGTCAAGAAGGGTTAATATTAAGATAATATATATTTTGTATTCAAATTTGTTTCCAAAATATATAAAATAAACACAATAAAATGGAAACTAAAATATTGAAACTTTTAACAAAAACAATTTTGAGCTGCGAAATGCATCTGGATGTGGGATCTTTTAATCTCAGTTAATGAGATGCTAGATTGGTAGGAAAGTTTAATTAATGAGTTCCAATCAAAATTATTTGATTAAATAAAAGAGATAATTTATAATTAGTCGGCAAATTTAAAAAGAATACCATAATAATATCTCATAATTATAAATATTATTAACATTTGTTGAAAAGTTAATTTTCTGTTATTACCACCAAAGTTATTTTAAACATAGCCATCCCTAACTCAATGCACTTATAATGGGTAATGAAATCGAAGGATTTAATAAATCCAAAATTTTGCAATAGTTTAACTATCAATCTCAAATAGAAATTATTATATTATTTTTAGCCTAAAAATAGAAATTAACATCTATTTATCATTCTCAAATTCATTTTATTTGTATTTAATATCTATCCAAATAATGGAGAAGTATTAGGGAGAGTCAACATGTCCTAAAAAAGGACCTTAGGTGGCATGTTGGAAATGGAGAATATGTACAGATAAGTAGTGAATGTTAGATATCCTACGAAAAGCAATGACATTCCATCAACCTGTAGATGACTCAATGAAGGTCTCTGATTTGATAGACAATGCTGCAATGAGGTGGGATGAAGATAGAATTAGAATTTTATTTCCTCCTTATGAATGCAACTTAATTTTGTCGATATCATTGAGCAAAAGAAAACCTAATGATCCACAGATTTGGGTTGATAATGAGTTTGGGGTGGACACTGTCAAATCTGGTTACAAACTGATATCATCTTCCTATTTGGTGTTGGAGGGTAGCAACTCAAACAATAACTTGGATTGAATGATGTCTTGCCAACCCATGTGGCATTGCACCAAAGAAGAGTGAATGTGGAGTTGATCTACCCTTTTTGTTGGGAGAATATCGAAACAGACTTCCACTGTTTAATGGGTGTAAAGGGGTTCTTGTAATAAGGAGAGAAAGCGTTGCAAACAAGTAAATGGATGCGTTGAAGGCGAGAGAAAGAAAGATCAAAGCAATTTCTAAAATACTGAGTGTCGTGGCAAGTGAAAAAGAATAAAAGAAGAATTAGGGAGTATAAGAGAATTAGAGAAAAAAGCTCTGTAGAAGAATGTGTTGGCTTTGGAAGGAAAAGGAAGTCTCGAATGAATTGTGAAGATTGTATATATAGTGCCAAAAGTGGCGATTACAAAAAAAAAAAGCTTTAATGCACGTAATGAATGAAATTATTAAGAAAAGCTTTAATGTTAGGTAACCATTACTGAGAGTTAATGTCGAGCAACAGTTAGAAACTCATTATGTGACTAATGAAGCAATTAGGTGTAATAAGACTTATTCTCAACTTAAAGGAAACAGAGAAAAGGTATACGTGAACAGGTATAAGAGAAAAAGTTGTACGTGAACAGGTATAAAAGAAGAAGCTGTAAGTGAATAGGTACACGAGAACAAGGTAAAAAGGGAAAATACTTGTACTTCAAGAAAAGGTTAATAGGAAGACCTCTTAACTACCTTCACATCTAAGCTACCAAGCTAAACTCTCCAGAACATCCCAAGATGAAAGTAATCCATGAACCCTACCATTTATTCCGAGTTTATTTCACTATCATCTGTGTGAAATGGTTATTCTACGCAAAGTAGTTCTTATACTCGTATCAGTTATTCTACATGAAATAGTGCTCCACTTATTCTAATTGTTCTACATGAAGTAGTGCTTTACTTGTTTTAATTGTGCTTATTATTCTCTGTACAACATTATGTTGTAAAACAATTCTTTAAAAAATAGGTATTAACCAAAATCAAATATTTACTTTTTGCCCCCTGCATAAAAATTCTTTCTTAAAAATAATTCTTATGCATTAATTTAGGAAAAAGTTTTATTTTGTACTGTAACTCCTTGAGCAATAACACCTTGAACAGTATTACATTTAGAGAGTAACGCCTTAAGCAATAATGCCTTAGGTAATAACATGTTACTGTCTTGTGTAAAGTGTGATGCGAATATCTTGTGTAATATTTGATTGATTATGTAATAATATATTTTCCATATAAAATAAGATTTTCAAGATACAAATCGTAAAAAGAAATTTAATCTTTTTATAAAAATCTTGATTCTAGGTGCTTTATAAATACAAAGCTACTATGAACTATTTTCTTCATTCAGATTCAAAGTAAAGCAAAATAAAATTTAGAGCAAAGTCAGTTCTTTTGTGAATTTTTTTAGCAAGTTTTTTTTCTTCTTGTTGTTTTTTTTTTTTGTATTTCTTATTTGTATTTTTTTTTCTTGCTTGTTGCCCCCAGCATTAATTTTTTTTCTTGAAATATGAAAAAAGAAATTTTTCATGCATGAGATGAAGCTTTTTGATTGAAAGAGAATTTATATATATATAATAATATATATTATATATATATATACATATATATATATATATGANTATATATATATATATATATATATATATATATATATATACATATATATATATTCAAGCAGATAAACAAATTGTTTGATTTTACAAGAAAAAGACAACAAAAAGTAGAAAAAATAATCATATATATTTTCTTTGAAGCGTAATGCAAAGATTCCATGCTTTCTTTTTATTTTGTCTTTAGTGTACTCACTATTGATATCTGAACCTTATTTTGTCCTTTTACTCTTCTTGAAATAGAATATAGCTACTTTGATAAACTATTTTGTCTTTAGCTTTTTATTTGCTCATAACATAAGCTATGTGTGTGTGTGTGTGTGTGTGTGTGTGTGTATGTATGTATAAGAGATTGAAGTTTGTTTTGAAGAGCTATTTTAAGTGAAACTTGTTCATTAGATGCCGCGAGCTTTTTAAAGTGAAACTCGCGGCATAAGTCGTGAGATACTTTTATAATTTTTTAATTTTATTTATTTATTATATATATTATATTACATATATATAACTCTCTTATTATATATATTATTAATAATAATAAATCTATAATTTTGATAAGTTTTTGTTATTTTTTTCACGTTTAATAAATAAACAAATGAAAACTTATTGCATATGTATACTTATCTCTTTTTCCATAATCACGTTTGTAGATTTCTTTTTCTATCTTCCTTTATGCCTAAGACATGTTTCTCTCCAAAAATCCATTATGGTGAACCTGGAAGGACTACAACAAGGAAAAAGACCACTACACATAAAATAAAGAACATTATTTCCAAAGTAGTTCCTCTCAAAAAGATTAAAGTAGGAAAGACTGATGAAGTTCTTATTGTTCTTGAAAACTGGGAAGATGAAGTTATTAGAGAAAAAGGAGAAATCATTTTTGGGAAGAAGTCCATGCCAGACAAATTGATAAACATCTTTCTGAACCTGTTGGATATGATTAAAATCGTCTATACTCGGAAGCACCTCCTTATAAAAGAATTAGTATCCCAAGACCATCAATTCTGAAGTTCAAGTTTGAGCAGGGGAGTTTCCACTTTTCGTTACTAAGCTAGGCTCCAATTCTCAATTTATTTATGGTTAGGATAAGTAGGTAAACAAGGTGTTGAAGAATCCTACTTATGTTTAAGTTCTCTTAATTGCTAAAATATGTGATACTATACGTCACTTCTAAGCTCAACATTCGTAGAAAGAAAAGGATGGATGTATGGCATGCTATTCTTGCAAGATGGAACACTTTTTCTCATACTATGATTACAACATGAGGGGAATTTACCTTCACTCTAGAATATGTGTGTATTCTCTTGAAACTTCCTTGTATGGGGAAGCATGATTTTCACTCTATCAAGCTTTTTAAAAAAGAGATATGTATTCGAGACTCTTTCCTTGATCCACTAAGAGTCTAAGTAAAACTTCAAAGATTGCACAATTCTCCGATTTGGTAGGGGTATTTTCTAAAAAGTTCAATGTTAAGGGAGTTGAGATTGACCCTCTTAAGTACCCAGACCATGAGCATGAGCTAGTTGCTTCAATAATCTTTTGATTGGCATGACACATATTTCCAGTGTGTCTAGATGATGGTATCTCTTCAACAATTATTCTTTTAGCAATACAAATTATTAAGGGAATACATTTTCCTTTTACTCCACTATATTTAGAATTTCTATATAAAAGGCTAGACTTGTGCCAACTCAACATTGTTGAGTCAGCTAGACGTTATAAAATTTTGACTTATGTGGATGCTTCCTTCATTCAGATGTGCCTATAGGAAAGGTTTGGTATTTAAGCTCATATGCCTAATGCATATCCTTTTACATCTTTTTCAATGAATAACCCTTCATCTAGGAACAACTATAGAGCTTAGGGATAGCATGATCAGATCTCGAGAAGTAACATTCTTGAAATGATAGATGTGACAACAGAATTTAATCCCAGATCTTATGTGTAACCTAAAAATGGATTTAGTGATCTTAGAATTTATTATGACCGCCACCCTCTATTGCCTGGAAGAATGAGTTCACGAGATATTAACTTTTGTGTATGGGTTCATAATTCCTAATTGCCTTCTATGATTGAAAGTTTCAACTTAGGTGGAGATAGAGATTTTCTTTCTATCGAGGTATATTCTCCTTATAAGGTGGCACGCCAATTTGGGTTTAACCAACCAACTCAACCTGACTTTTCTTATCTATCAATTTATCTTCTTATGTTTCTTCATTTTTCATAATAAGACTTCAACTTTGTTTAGATAAACTTAAAAGTTGTACTGTCCCAACCTTTGATAAAGTTAGTATCCACACTTTTGGATGGTTTTCTTATTGAAAGAAGTGTCTTGAAAAATGGAGATCTTTAATTGTGCCTTTAGCTAATCCTAAAACTTGTCTTTACAACACTCTCGTAAGCAACACCAATGTATCTTTGTGCTTGATTTTTTTCAAAAGAAGAAAAATGTAAATGAAGAAAAAGATGATGCTCCCCATGCTTTTACTCATCGAAACAAAACATGCGCATCGAAAAGTAAGTTCATCCTTTACTTCTTCTTCTTTTACTTTTTTTTTTAAATTAATTTCCTTATTATTTTTTTTTTAGAGAGAAACAACTGCAAGAGTAAAACTTAACTCGGTCGAAGAGGATGAGACTTTTAAAGCTAAGATTGAGGAAGAACTATGTGACTCTTAATGTAGTGATGAAATAAATGACAAGTCTGTTGATGTCGCTGAAGTTGAAGTTAAGGGTGTTGTTACTTCTTTTAGAATACTAAATGTATTGACAGGCCCTTTTGATGTTTTCGTTGATCTAGATGCTCGATTCCCCTCTCACATTCAGAGTTCTAATATAAACCAGGTAGAAACAATATTAAAATGTTACTCTAGTTGATGTTGTTTCATTTTTTATTTTTTTTTGAAACTAAGATTCTTGCAGCATAAGCTACTCAAGATTATGTTGTTCTTGATACTAAGGTTGTTCCCAACATTGAAGCTATTCCTACTGTTGAGGTTGTCCTTGAAACTATTACAAATGTTGAGGTTATTCATGATGTTGGAGTTGATGCTAGAATTACTCCGAATGCTGAGTTATTCATGATGCTGGAGTTGTTACTAATGATGCCATAGCTATTCCGATTAATCCTCATGCTTCTTCCTTCCTAATGCTAGAACACAGAAATGCCAATAGTGCTTCCAGCACTCAAGTTACATGTACTGAACAGACTGGTAGGAAAGTCCACTTCCATGGTTTTCAAATTTCATTAGAGTACGTGGAATACTCGAAGCATATTTTCAATATAGAAGGGGAATTTTGAAGTACCTTCTTTTTGAAGAAGGTAAATGTTATTTGTTTAATGATGGAGATGTTGGGTAGAGCTTTAATGATTTCTCGTGCTTCATTAATGAATACTTCACTAGAGAAATTGCAATTGATGTTACAAGATTTTGACAACACCAATAACGTTGGATTCAAACTTGAATGCCTCAATGATTGTAAATCTAAAGCCAAAACTTTTCTTAACAAATCTTCCTTGGAAAAAAAAGTTAAAAGACATTACAAAGAAGATAGCTTCACTGAGAAAGCATGAAGCTGGAGTGCAAGAATAATTAGACGTTTTTGCCAATAGTAGTTTTTCTCTATGGAATATGTAATTGGTTAGTTTTTTGAAAGCTCATTTGAGCTAGTACTTTGCTATTGGTATATCGTATCTTTTTTTTTTCTTTTTGCAACAATAATAATAATGTTATACATTTGTTGCGTACTTATTTACATTTCACATTATTGTATGCGACCAACGCAGAACTTTTAACCTTACATCAAGGAGGTTAACTCTAACCTGACATAAAGGAGATTCATTTAATCTTTTAAATAAGTAAGCATAAGAGTTATGACCAATTTTTGAGTAAAAGGCTAAGGTCAAGAAATGAGCGATAAAACTTGCGACCAATAACATAACATTATTATAGCGAAGTTATAAGCAATAAAACTAGCGACTAAAGTATGAATGATAAATTATGATCAAAGAATGAGCAATAAAGCCTACGACCAATAAAAAAATATCATTGTAGCAAAAATATGAGTTGTAAAGCTTACAGTTGAAGTAAGAGTGATGAACTATGGTCAAAGAATGAGTAATAAAGCTTGCGACCAATAGCATAATATAATTATAACCAAAATATAAGCGATAAAGCTAGTAGTTGAATATGAATTTTTTTTTTTCAAAATCAAATTGCAATTCATAAAGTAATGAAGAGTCAAAGTCATAGAAATGTCATACATGAGTGGGAAGTAGGTTGTTCTAAACCTTATTGCTCTCAATCAGTAATTCTCCTACTTATGTCTTCTTGTGGAATATTCTATACAAGCCTTCTACATTCAAGAATGATAGTGGAACTGTTCATCTCTTCCAGTAACACAAAGTTTTTTCTAGTAAGTTTTTACCTAAAGCAATCACTCCTTCCCAATAGAGTTACCAAAATGTAAAAAGGGTTCTTACGATAGGGAGAGGAAGTATTGTAAACAAGTAAAGTGTCACGACCTAGTACTTTCCTTGAGCTTGTGACAACCGTCGCGATGTCTTGATAGACATTCATTATCCAAAATGCCAACCGAAACCTCGCAAGGCTTTAATATCAGTTTTCTCACCTCCCTTGCAAGCAACAGTTGCTAATATCATATTTTAAATGATTATAAGCTATTTTCAAACCAAAACAATAATAAAAAATAATTTTCGTCTCTCGAGGGTATTTTGGTTATTTTTTTTTTGAAAATTTCGAAACCAGCTAATAATGTAGTATGCGAGTGCAAAACACATATTTCATAATCAAAAATAAGTTTAGATGTCTAAAACATTCATTTAAAGTAAAATTATGACTATTTGAATATAATAAAAATATTCAATAAAATATTTTATTTTCTTATAAAATAATTTTTATAGAGCTATCTGTAAGAAATTTTTGTAGTGTAAAAACAAATAAATTCATACATACTGTAATACAAATAGTCAAGGTATGTAATTTAATTTACAATGACACATGGGCCCCCAAATGACAAAAGTGAACAAAGGCTGTAAACCTACGATTTTTTAGGAAGTAAAGCCAACTGTAGCCTTCGACGATATCAGCTATCTACAAACTATCCTGAGCCTGAAATGGGTGGAAATGAGGGTGATGAGATTATATAATCCCAATGAGTAAACAAATATCATCTAAAATATCTAAAGTCGAGTAAATGGAGACGATTAAAATAGATCATCATAAGATGGTTCATAACCTCAAAACACATTTCAAATCATCTAAACCAGTTACATTTCATCCAAAATATACAACGAGGCTTATGAATCTCTTAAAAACTTGGCTCGTGCCAAAACTCATTCTCGGAGATACCTTGGCCTCGGCATCTAATCAAGTCCGCCAAGACTGTTAAAAAGTCATATACGCACAAAACACATTTTTACATTTAAAAGCATAGTCGTTCCTTGGCGTTGGCTGAATTCACTCTCACGTGGTGGTTTGGCGTGAAGTGAACTCTAAACTTTACCCCAGGAGAAACCCTACACGCCTCTCTGACCGAGGTAAGAATATAACCGGATTTCGTGCCCCTTTAATAAGTTGGCCCACAAAACCCGCCACTGCAGTGACCAATCTATAACCCACCAATTCAATAAAATTCAATAGCATGACATGGCAATTTTATCATTATCCAGCCTATCATGGTAAACAATAGTTTATGCATTTTCAACACAAATACCCATCCAGCCATTCATGCCCACATTATCATAAGCCATTCAATTCAAAACATAATTTACAATATAGCAAGTAGTCTCCAATTACTCCATTTTCAAGTCATCATTAAATTTCAGATCAATTTATAAAATCATTTCATTTAAACATATTTTTCATAAAATTACAAAATCGGATAAAAACATACTTTAGATAATTAAGACGATAATAAGGTTACTCACAATGTCAGGAGTTCGAATTTTTCTTTTTGAAGTACTTCGACTATTGATCTTCGGGTACAACTTTTTTGCCCTTACCGAAAGATTCACCACCTAGACATAATGCATAATCAAGCAATTTACCACATTGGTGCTAAACCGTTATAAAACTAATCTAGGCTCTATATGAATGCATGAAATGGAATGCGAATTGTTCGGATCATCGTCTAAACACGGTGTTCTATATAAATTCAATTGTGTACCTAAATAAAACGGTATTAGTCTATTTCAATCTATTACCCGATTAATTGGCCAATATGTCCAATTTAACTCCAAACAACTCCATTTCTCTCCCAGTACTCCAAATCATCAAACTCAAGTCAAGTACCATAAAATTTAGCAAGATCATCTTCACATTTCTTCTTGAGAATTTCGGCCATGGTGGGTGCATGAACACTATGGTTTTTCTCACTTGATTTTTACACCATAAATCATTAATTCCTAACCAAATCACTTGAAATAAAATCAAGTCCACCGTCAACACACCATAGGGAAGATTCGACCAATGGAGGGCGATGGAAGAAAATGAATTTTTCTTGTTTGCTTTTCAAGCTACACATCACTAACTAACTAAAAACACTAGAATAACATGAAATCTAGCTAAATTCAAGATCAAAACCCCTCCCCCCATGTCTGGCCAACAAATGTATCCTCATGCAATCTTGATTCTCAACCATGGAAAATGAAAAAGAATGCATAGGGAAGGTAGATCACAAGCTAAAATCAAGAAATTTTACCTTTACTTGCTTAATTTCTTAAAATCCACCAATTTTCTCTTGAATTTTCTAACTAGGGTTTTGTTCTTTCTTTCTTTCCTCTTTTCCTTAGTGAGGCCGAACATGAAGAATGAATAAGAGAGGTGTGTGTTGATTGTTAATGCAAATTATAAACAAATATAAGCTTTTCACTTGTCACCATACCATTGGTCCATTTTTAAAATTAATAATTAAGCATTCTTTCTCCACCATATAAAATATCTCAATTATCCATAATATAAAATGTTAATGGATGAAATCCTTAGACATGACAAGTGTTGGGTGGAGTAAAATTCCAATTTTGCCTTTGGGTGGCAAAATGACCATTTTACCCCTAGGTCATGAAAATTCCAATTTGACTCCAAATCGATTCTCGAACTCCGAATCACCATATTAAATCATTCTGGGAATTTAAAGTTCTAAATTTCATCTTAAAATCTTTATTTGGTCTAGTTCGAAGCTTATATCAACTTAGTTGTACCATTCAGTACACTATCGTCTTTTGACGATTTTTCGGGACTTTCCAAGTATGCAAGCATATTGTCAATCACATGAATGATATGGTAAATATTTTATAAGGTTGGGCTTGACATAAAGGGATATGTCAGAGGCGTTGGAGAAAAAGATCGGAGCAATTCCTGAAGTATTGAGTGTCATAATAGGTTGAAAAGAATAAAAAGAGAATTAAGGAGTAGAAGAGAATTATAGAGAAGCTTTGGAGAAGAATGTGTTAACTATGAAAGGAAGAAAAAGTCTCGAATAAATTGTGACGGTTCTATATATAGTGCAAAAAGTGATGATTACAAGAAAAGGTTTTAATGTACTTAATGAATGACATTATTAAAAAGAACTTTAATGTTGGTAACCATTACTGAGAGTTAATATTGAGTAATAGTTAAAAACTCATTATGTGACCATTGATGTAATTACGTGTAATAAGACTTGTTCTTGAGTAGAAAGTAATAGAATAGAGGTATATATGAAAAGGTACAAGAAAAGAAGCGGTACGTGAACAGATATAAGAGAAGAAGCTGTACGTGAATAGGTACAAGAGAAGAATGTGTATGTGAATAGGTACACAAGAACCAGGTAAAAGGGGAAATACTTGTACTTCAAAAAAAGTTAAGAGGCAAATCTCTTAACTACCTCTACATTTGAGCTACCAAGGCAAACTCTCCGAAACATCTTAAGATTAAAGTAACCCATGAACTTTGCCACTTATTCCGAGTTGCTTTCACTCTCATTCATGTAAAGTGGTTATTCTAGACAAAGTAATTGTTTTACTTGTATTAGTTATTCCATGTAAAATAGTACTCTGATTATTTTAATTATTTTGCGCGAAGTGCTTCATTTGTTTTAGTTATTTTCATTATTCTCTGTACAATATTATACTGTAAAATAATTTTTTTAAAAATAAGTATTATTTAAAATCAACTATCTACAGTGGGCTACCTTTACGCTCGAATAATATGGCTAGCATCCAGATGGGGTCTTCGAAATATGGAATTAATGTTCATGACAGTTGAGGACTGGTTTAGGGAAATTCAGAACAGGGTTACTAAAAATGAATTGGAAGACATAACAGGTATTATGTGGGCATTATGTAAAGCCAGAAACCTACTCATATTTAAAAACTAGCATTTGGATCCGTTGGCTGTCATCAATTTGGGGTAGGACATGGTGCTACATAAGAAGGGTCGATGCAGGGATCGAAAAACATACAAGATGGAGATGTCCTAGTGGTTGGAAACTTAACACTGATGCTGCAGTCTTCAAGACAGATGGAGTTCAGCAGATAAGAGCAAGATTGATTATTAGAGGACCAACGGGCAAGATACGATTAACTGGTATCAAAAGGCTTCAGTTAGGTTCGTGTGCAGATGAAGCTGAGTTATTAGCTTTAACCTGATCTGTGTACAGTGCTACATTGAAGAAAATATAGAGCTTGAAGTCGATATTGACAACCAGACAGTGGTTGGATAAGTTAATCACAAGAAATATAGTGGAGCTCTAGGAAATATTGTGGAAGACTATTTAATGGCTTTAGAGGAAATAAGTTGCAGGTCTTTGGAATATTGCCCAATGAGAGGGTAATGCAGCGGCTCAGATGATAACGCAAGTTGCAAAGGGGTTGGATGCAGAACAGCTATTCTAGGTATACAATGGACATGCCAAACCAAGTTTTTTAACGAGGCCTTTCTTACATGTATAATGTGATAGGGTGATTCAATTTTATTGAGATTGATTAAAGTGTATCTGTTATGAGCTCCCATTGTAATTCTTATGATGAATTAATGAAATATCTATCCAAGTAATTATATTTGACAAATCCAAAATTTTGCAATATACAAACCCAATACAAGCAAAAGATAAAGATGAAGAAAAGTCCAACAAAAGATACAAACCCAATAAAAATCAGTATCCGAAACCCAATCTAAACCAAACAAAAGTCGTCTTGGACCAAAGAGGCAAGTGGGTGACAACAAAAGAGTAGTTAAGGACATGAAATCAAAGATTGCCAAGGCCCTGTCACCATAACAAAACCAACAAACAATCAGTCCATCTTCGTCTATTGTTAGGGTTTATCATCGAGGCCCAGCATCCAGGGTCAATGCTTTTCTTTCCCCTTTTTTTTTATTCCAAGGTCAACGAGGATTGAGCCTTGACCTTTCCCAATTTCCCACCAATACCGAGCACTAGCCATTGTCTCAATGTACAAGTATAAAAAATTCATTATATACAAGGCGGATAATATAAATTCAGAAATTTTTCTAAATAGTGTTATAATTAAATTTATTTCGATTTGGAGTCTTTGACCTCATTATCTACAAAATTATAATCAAGATTTCACATGTATACTTGGTTGTTTGCAAACAGTTTACATTAATCACTAAACAAAGTGTCTATTCAACCTAATGTCAGATGCTTTACCTAACTTAATAAAAAAATGCTTTTCTTTCTAATTATAATAAAGATTTCACATGTATGTTTGGGTGTTTATACATTGCAGATATGATCCCTGTCCCATAAGGTATAGAATGATTTGAGAAGATTACAATACGTTCAACAACCATTTGTATTAATTTTTTGTGGTTGAAAAGTCATTTCTATTTTGTTAAACATAATATGATTTTTTTTCATTGAAAGATAAGATAGAATTTCATTTATCATCAAGGAATAAAACATTTCTTGAGACTGTACAATACAAACATATATTTGTTTCTTGTAAGGACTTTTTTAGTAAATAATGGGAACTTAAGTGTTTATGTTTACTTTCAAAACATAACACTTCTATTGCTCTTGATTTTTCTACTCTTATCTTAATTGTTTTTTGTGTGTTTAAATGGTTGACAGGAAATCTTTTATATAAACTTTCAAGTGTCTCTTTTTTAAGACTACAACCTTTTCATCAAGACGTCTTTTTGTCTAAAGGATAATTTTACATTTTGCAAAACACGATTTTTAGATAAAAGTATTGTTTCAATAGTTACTTTATAAAAAGACAATCATTCATTTCATAAGACACTATAAAAAAATAACTTTTCATTTAAAGAGATAACCTTTATTTTGAAAATACATCAACATAATGAAGGCCGGCAATGCAAGAAGAACTGTTACATAGAGGTCCAAGAGGAGGATAAGTTTTTCAAGCTCTGTCAAATCATTCTTAGTGTCACTAAGATAGTAGGAGGATCCACGTAGCCAATCTTGAGCACAAATAAGGGCTTGCAGCATCTTAAAAGTTAAAGAACTCCTATATGTATGCCACTAATGCTAAAAGTTGATTTCAAAGCATTTATGGACGGAGGAATTGCCAATTCATCATGAGCTAGTAAAGTCAGGGTAGGATACCTATGACTATTGAGTTTCCAACAAATGAGAACATCAAAGTCATCGTTATCGATTACATCAGGCTCATTTAAACTCAAATACCTTTCCAATTCTAATTTATCCTATTCCCTGCCAATTGCAATCTTATATCTCTTAAATTTATTTAGAAGAGCAATACTAGCACTGGAGTCAATTTCATCATTACCTTCTAAAATTTGTCTCACTTGGGATTGCGATTGGCTACTGTCATCAACTTTCTCAAAAAGAGGAGGTTGTACACTTTTTAGGTATTCAGCAAGCAACTCTTCCATTATCTTTTTTCAAACTCATTCAAATACATTTTCTTTAAACAAAACTCCACAAACACAAGTTTCTTCCTTAGATTAAGAATAAAGGCAACATAAAGCAACTTATTCATTTTTCCTATATTTTCCCAATACTTATCAAATTTCTCTTTTATTTTCTTTGCCATTGTTTGCAACTCAATATCAAGATGTCTTTACATATCTCTCAAAAGGCAATAAACACCACAATATCATCAAGAAAAGTATTAACAGTGACATAATAAATACTTGAAACTTTTACTGTGAGTGAATAAATATGTTTCAAGAAAATATTCAACCTCTTAACATTTTCCCAATCCTCATATTCAGCATCCAATCTCCCATCAACAAATCAGCTTTATAACAAAGATCGACCTCCTCAAATAAATTAAAAGCTGTTTCAAACTTTTGAGCTGTTTCCAACATAAGGTAAATGGAATTCCATCTAGTAGTAGTAACATCCAAACACAACAAATTCTTTGATTGAATATTTATAGACTTAACGCATTCTTTGAACTTTACTAAACCTAGTAAGTGATTGTCTCACATATCTAACCGTCCCTCTAACATGAGCACTTGAATCATTCATTTCCTTCAATCCATCAGTGACAATGAGATTAATAATATGTACAATGCATCTCATATGTAGAAATTTACTTTCTAAAAACTATTTCCTGATAAGTTCAATTTTTTCCCTATGGCCTCACCTTTGTGATTATAAACGAGACAAAAGTTTAAAATTCTTTTGTGCAATTTCCAATCATTGTCTATAAAGTAAGCTATAAAACACATATAATTCATTCTTTGAATTGATGTTCATATGTCTGTGGTCAAAGAAACTCTAAAAAAAGTTGTTCTCAATATATGCTTGAAATGGTTCATTCCATCAACAAAAAAGTTATAGCAATCTTTAGCAACAGTCCATCATGATGGCAAAATAAATCTAGGACATGAAGTTAACATGAATTCTTTAAATCCTTCCCATTCTATAAATCTAAAAAGCAACGCATCTCTAATGCTCATTTCAGCTAAAGCCATTCTAATGGCTTCTTGACTAAATTTCTATGTTCTTACTGACCCATCGCCTAATTGAAAAGCTAATTCAGTTTGAGTAGAATCATTAGCACCAAGAAACTTTTTGCTAGAATTCATGTGATTCTTTAAAGCACTTGTGCCATTATATTTAGTATTAGCATAAAGTTCCATACCACAATAATTACATCTAGCTTTACTTTCACCTTGATCATTGATGAATTTGGTGAAGTATTTCCAAACTTCAACCTTGGTGGAAATGCTTTCCTTTTCTTAGAATGAATAGCTTCACTTTCATTGGTGGAGATTGCAATTTGTTGTGTAGTCAATGACGATGACAAGGACAACATGGCAATAGGTGTAGTAGCATCACTAAGAGCAGGAGCTAGATTATCGCTTTGACTTACCATTGAAATCTTCAATCTGTCACTCAAAAAGAATCAATTGATTAGCAAATATGTAATTCAAGAATCTATTACTTTAATCAAAATTGAACACTATATAAACAATTTATTGCTTAGCTAATGTATTGAAT
>NW_017234835.1:0-3276 GCF_000208745.1 Theobroma cacao | reverse complement strand
GATCTTACCATCACTAATTCTTTGTCTCACAATGCTATGTCAAAGTTCAATATATCAGCTCTTTTCACTGTATGCTTGATTACATGCCTTTGATACTGTTGCTTCATTATCACAATGTATCAAGATTGATACCATTGGTTTAGGCCACAACGGAATTTAATAGAGTAAATCTCTCAACCATTTTGCTTCTTGGGTGGCAAATACTAAGGCTATAAATTCAGCCATCATGTTAGAGTCTACTTGACAAAATTGTTTCTTGGAACCCCAAGAAATAGTTACCCCACCAATCATAAAAATCCAACCAGTCATATAGGTATGATCCATTCTATTTGAGTTCCAACTAGCATATGTATGCCTTTTTAAAATTAAAGGAAAACTTCAATAACAAATACCATAATTCATTGTACTCTTTAAGTACCTTAAAACTCTATGAACAACATACCAATGTTCTTTACTTGAATTATTTGTAAATTGGCTTAGCATCCCAACCGCAAAAGCAATGTCCGGCATTGTACACACCATAACATACATTAGACATCTAATCACCCGTGCATATTCATTTTGTGCTATCAACTTGTCTTTTTTGGGGTTTTAACCTTAGATTAAAATTAAAAGGCATAGACATTGACGTACAATCTAACTTACACATACTTCATTATAATTTTTTCAATATAATGAGATTGAGACAATGTTAGGCCATTATTGTCCCTCATTATTCTTATACCAAGAATAACATCCCACACCCATATCTTTCATTTCAAAATTCTTTGATAAGAACCTTTTGATGTCCTCCACTTGCTCCAAATTGGTACCAAAGATTAACATGTCATCCACATATAGATAAATGATGACACATTTACCATTAAGAAACGTACTATAGACATATTTGTCAAATTGATTGATCCTGTATCCATTTGCTAGCACAATCTCATCAAACTTTTCATTTCATTGTTTAGGTGTTTCTTTTAATCCATATAAGGACTTTATAAGCTTACACACTTTCCTTTCTTGACCAGGAAAGGTAAACCCTTTGGGTTGTTCTATATACACCTCTTCATATAATTAACCATTTAGAAATCACGTTTTAACATCCATTTGGTGAATTACCATCTCATATATAAATGCAAGTGCTATAAGCACTCTAATTGTAACTATTCTTGCTACTTGTGCATATGTATCAAAATAATCAATACCTTCCTTTTATTTAAAATTCTTAGCCATTAACTTTGCTTTAAACTTATCAATGGTTCCGTCAACTTTTATTTTCTTTTTCAAAATCCATTTACAACTTATTGGCTTGGAACCCAATGGAAGGTTTACCAATTTCTAAGTTTTGTTTCCTATTATTGACTCTATCTCATCTTGCATTACTTCTATCTAAAAAGAAGCACCTTAAAATCCCATTGCCTCCTCATAAGTTTAAGGATCACTTTCACCTTCTACATTAAAGTAGTAAGGTAAGTATTCACATGTATCTTCTCTTATACCTTTTACTAAGTATATGAGGAAATATGATCCATGTGTCTTTGTTTTTCTAATTTCTTTACTTCTTCCAAGCTTAATAATTTTCTCACCATTTTTCGAAAGTTTATCACTTTTTGTTACTAGTTATTAGGGTCTTGAAATTGAATTAAACCTTGTTTCATCAAAAATAGCGTCCCTTGATTCCATGACGGTATTAATGGAATATAAATCATTAAGCTCTATCACCATGAAACAATATGCTTTACTATGTTTAACATATTCTATGAATGTACATTCAATTCCTCTTTCACCTACTTTCCTTTTCTTTTGTTATGAAACTTTTAGTATAGCTTGATAATCCCAAACTCTTAAATAATTAAGGTTTAGCGTTCCTTTTTTTTTCATAGTTCATAAGGAGTAGTTTTACTCCTTTTGTTTGAGATTCTATTTAGTATATGTCAAGCCATTAATAAGGCTTCTCCCAAAATCCTTTTCCCAAACCCAAATTAAAATGCAAAGCATTAAACATTTCTTTAAGAAATCGATTCTTACATTCTGCTCCACCACTTTGTTCCGATGTGTATGAAACGATAGTCTCATGAATAATACCAAAGGACACAAAATACTTGAGATCATAATATTCACCTCCTCTATCACTTCGTAAACATTTGATAATCAATTCACAATGCAATCCAATTTTAATTTTATAGATTCTAAACTTCTCTACTACTTCATTTTTAGCATGAAATAAGTAAACATAATAATATCTAAAGAAGTCATGTATAAATATTACGAAGTATTTCTTTTCACCACTTGTTGGAGTACTATCATGTCATAAATATCATAATGTATTAATGCAAGTAATTTGGAATTTCTTTTGATCTTAAGAAATGAGCTTTTTGTGATTTTAGTAACCATGCATGTCTTGTACATATCATTATTTCCATCAATATTAGGTATCAACTTTAATTTAGTCATATCATGCATTCTTCAATAATGAACATGACCCAATCTATTATGCCATAGATTAGACAATACTACTTTACTATCATGAACATTAAATGAGGCATCAATATAAGTAAAACTAGTAGCATTCTTATTAATATTAAGCTTGAACATGTATTCAAATAAGTATCCACTGTCCACATATGGTCCACCTTTTGTAAAGATGAACTTATTTGCCTCAAGTATTAATTTAAAGTCATACTTATTCAACAAACCACCTGACAAAAGATTCTTTCTAACTTTCGGTATATAATAGATATTGTTTAGTATATGTATTTTTCCATAAGTAAACATGAGTTGCACGATGCATTTTTCATTCACTTGTGTAGTGGAGGAATTTTTCATGTACAATACCGTTCCATTATTAACTACTTCAAAAGACTTGAAGAAATTCTTGTCCTTACAAACATGCTTAGTTACACCAGTGTCAATCCACCATGCTCCATCATCTTAGAAAAGATTGATCTCAGAAACCATAACAACAAACTTGTTGTTGTTCACACCTTGTGTCTTGTATATCAAAAGTCTACATTTCGCCTTGAAGTGTCCAAGTTTATTACAATGAAAACATGGACCTTTTTTGTTCCTTTTGATCTTATAACTTTTGCCATTCGTACCAATTAAATGTTTTCTTTTGTTGTGCGAGATCGACTTGTTTGCTGGTTTGTGTTCCATCACATGGACTTTGAAGTCTCAAGATTATTTCCATCAAAATCCTTTTCTTTTCATCTTGCTTAACTTCTTCTTGTTTGTAATAATCTTCTTCTATTCGAAGATGATTATCAAGGTCTTCGATAGATATCTCCT
>NW_017234834.1:27090-29234 GCF_000208745.1 Theobroma cacao | reverse complement strand
TGGGACAAAAAATCCTAGTGAAGGAAAAATGGTACATAATTTTTTTCAAGAATACACTTTTGAAATATTGTTTCATTAAAAACCTTATCAAGAAAAACCTAGTGGGAAAAACCTTGATGAAGGAAAAAAGTACAGTGCATATTTTACTTTCCCTGATGACG
Source organism: Theobroma cacao (assembly GCF_000208745.1). Taxonomy (NCBI): domain Eukaryota; kingdom Viridiplantae; phylum Streptophyta; class Magnoliopsida; order Malvales; family Malvaceae; genus Theobroma; species Theobroma cacao. Next base: position 29,073 of record NW_017234834.1, on the reverse strand, counting down.
ACATTATAGAGATCATTAAAATGATGCATTCCAACTTTTCAAATGTTGCAGTAAGAAGGGCTTTAGTGAACAAATATGCTAGATTGTCACTTGACTGAATTTGTTGAACACTTATTTCACCTTACTATGTGTTTTGTTCGATTGCCTTTAATATATCATTTCTTTAACTGTGCTACGCAAGCAATATTATCCTCATATAACGTTGGAATTTCCTTCTTGGTTGACAAATCACACATTTCTAGAATATGTTGAGTTACAGATCTTAACCAGACACATTCACGATTTGCTCATGAGTTGCTAAAATTTCAACATGGTTAGAAGAAGTTGCGACTATAGATTATTTTACAAAATACTATAAAATAGTCATATGTCCCCATATGAATAAGAAACTTGTCTGGGATTGAGGTTTATATGGATTAGTTGAATATCCTACATCTGCATAACTAATTAAATTTTATTTTGATGCATTTGAATAATATAAGCTTATATCCATTGTTTTTCGGAGATATCGAAGTATATGTTTAATTCCATTCCAATGTCTTCGAGTTGGAGAAGAACTATATCTTGCTAATAAATTCATAACAATAGATATATCAAGTCATGTATTTCTAGCAAGATACATTATTGCTGCAATTGCATTAAGATACGATACTTCAAGACCAAGAAGTTCTTCATTATCTTCACGAGATCAAAAAAAGTCTTTTTTTACATCTAGTGACCTTACAACTATTGGTAAACTCAATGGATATGCTTTCTTCACATGAAATTGTTTTAGCATTTTTGTGATATAATTTGACTGAAAGACAAAAATTCTATTTGCCAAGTGTTCAATCTAAAGACCTAAACAAAACTTTATTTTTTTTAAAGTTTTTCATCTCAAATTCTCTCTTTAAGTAATTCACGACTTTTAATAACTCTTTAGGAGTTCCGATAATGTTAAATCATCAACATAAACAACAATTATAATCAATTCATATCTAAACCTTTTTATAAAATACATGGGCATATAGGATTATTTCTATAGCCTTCTTTCAACAAATATGCACTAAGGCGATTATATCACGTGTGTTTAGATTGCTTTAATCCATATAAAAATTTATTTAATTTGATCAAATAAAGTTTCTGAGAATTCAAATTTTTGTGCTTTAGGCAATTTAAATCCTTCAAGATTTTTCATATAGATATCGATATCAAATGAGCCTTATAAATAGACTATAGCTACATTCATTAGATGCATTTCAATCTTTTCATATATTGTCAGACTAGTTAATATAGAATTGTAATTGCATCCACCATAGAGAATATATCACATCATATTTAATGCCAAATCTTTGGATAAACCTTGTGCGATAAGCCGTGTTTTATATCTCATAATCTCATTTTTCTCCTTTCGTTTTTGCACAAATGCTCATTTATATCTCACTGGTTTTACATGATTTGGTGTACGGAATACAGGTCCAAAAACTTCACATTTTGCAATTGAATTCTATCACGACCCGGAACTCCCCATCGAGCTCGTGACACCCGCCGCGAAGCCTCGACAAACATTTTTCACCCCGAATGTCGATCGAAACCTCGCAAGGCTCTCGTATCAGCTTTCGCACTTCCTCGGTAAGCAATAGTTATCAAATAATGAAAATACGAAAGATTATAAATCATTTTCAAATCATAACATAACATATTGTTTTTTTTTTTGGCTCACAGGGGCATTTTCGTTATTTTTGTCGAAAACCTCGAAACTTGCTAAAAATGTAGTAGGTAAGTCGAAAATATATATATTTAATGATTTAAAAACAAATTAAGTATCTAAAATGTTCATTTGAAGTGAAAATTTGAACATTTGAATATAATAAAAATATTCAATAAAATAAACTATTTTCTTGTAAAATAATTTTAATAAAACTATCGGTACATAATTCTTATAGTGTAAAAGATAATTATATTCATATATACTATAAAGCAAATAACCAAAGCATAAAATTT
>NW_017234834.1:7655-25175 GCF_000208745.1 Theobroma cacao | reverse complement strand
CATATTAAACCATTCTAGGACTGTAAAATTCTTAATTTCATTGTAAATTCTCTATTTGATCTAGTTTGAGGCTTAAATCAACTTTATTGTACCTCTAGGTACAATACTGACTTTTGTAAATTTTTCGGGACTCTCCTAGCATGCAAACATGCTATCCATCACATGTATGTCATGATAAATATTTTTATAGAGTCAGGCTTGTCATCTTCTCCCCCACTTGGATCAACCATATGATCCTTCTTCTTGACTGATTTCGACATCCGACTAAATATTAATATTTTAATATTATTTCATTAATAAAATATTATTTTATTCTAAAATTTTTTTCTTGTCTCCTTGGTACCCAAAATACCTTATTATGCCTCACTTGACTTCCAAATCGCCTTTTATCTCACAAATTCTCCTCCAATAAAATTATTATTATATATTATTCTTTTCTCACTTGCGAAATATTTTATCTTAAACTACTCCTTTCGTCTTTTATCACTTATAAACATTTTAATTGACTTCAATTTGCATTCGATCAACTTTATTTATCACCATATCAAAGTATGGGGTATTTCAAATTCAATCCCAACTTTAGCTGGTGATAGCCTTATAATTTACTTGTCTTCAGAGCAAGCAACACATAAAATCCATTAGATTGAAAAATCTTCTGGTTTTTCAATGAATGATCATATAAATTTTCAATCTTTTTTTTGGCATCATTATTGATACGGGATGGTTCAATCGGTTATGCCAAACATTATAATCATTAGTAAACTTCTTGTTTACTATGGGTTTTAATTATTCTAATATTTGTATAGTTTAATTATGAGAACAAAGTGAGTAATTTTTTTTTCAACACACACTTTCTATTTGAGATAATAGATGTAATATAGAGGTATTAAGTGTCTTTTTCATTCGTTGTCTCAATATGATATCTATTCAAATGAATATCTTTAAAACTTAATAAATTTCTTTGATACCTAATAGAAAATAATACATCCTCTATTACTTTATTCCTCAAGATAGTAAAATATTAGCTCTTCTAGAGCCTCCAATTAATCTTGTACTACCATATATTGAACTGATATTGATTTTTTTTGTTAAGTAGGAAAATATTTATTGTCTTTAAATATAGTGTGTGTTGTAGCAACATCCACTAGACATATATTTACATTATTGATCTTAGATCCAGCAAGATCAATATCTATATTTTCTTCAAAAAAATAAAATATATACAATAAGAAACTTACAAGTTAATATAAAAGAATATTAAATATAAAATTAAAACACAAAATAAGAGCATATCATTTAAATATAATGAGAACATATTAAAGCATCTTCATAATATAGTTATGCTAAATATACCAATTATTATTAAGTTTATTCTCAAATATTTCTATTATCAATCGAATGATCAATTCCTTTTTCAGGATAAGAAAATCAATAATAGATATTTTTATTACCAATCATGTAATCAATTCCTCTTTCAGGGTGGACAAACATCTTGATGTGCTATATCGACTTGGCAATGATTAAAATTATCACAAGATGTTTTAATTTTCTGTGATGCTTGATAAAATTTAAGACGTACAACAAGTACGTGACCAATGATCTTTCATGCCACATCAATAACAACACATTTTCTATATTCATTTTATTCTTTTCATCATTTATCCACTTTTGGTGAGTTACAAGTATTCATCCACTTTTTGATGGGTTATCCACTTCTGGTGGGTTAGTGGGTTAAGGTATCCATCTACTTTTGGTGCGTTGAAAGTATTCATTTATTTGTGGTAAGTTACAAGTATACATCCACTTTTGATGGGTGATCCACATATGATGGGTTTTTCACTTCTGGTGGATTATAGGCATCCATCTGTTTTTGATGAAAAAATTGACTATCTACTTCTAATGGTAAAATTTTTCTTAAATTTAGATGATAAAATTATCCATCTATTTCTGGTGGTAAAATTATAATTAAAATAGTGATAGTGTAAATTAGTATGGCCATCATAACTAAACAATGTTGAATTCACTTCAAGGAATGGATGGATTCATGATTATGACCATAATTATTAAATGATATCGTATTCACTTCAAGGAATGGACAGATTTATAATTTTTCTATTAGTAGCTCGTTTGTCAGATTTACTTCAAGGAATGAACATTCATAATTTTTATTAGTAGCTCATTTGTCACATTCACCTCAGGGAATGGACATTCATGGTTTTTCATTAATAGCTATATAATAGCAAATTCACTTTCCAATCAAAGGACAAAATATATACTATATGATGGTAAAATACATATTAAGGTTGATTTTTAAGGAATGGAAAAAACTAAAAAGATATCTAGTCACTTGATTTTTTAAAACAATAAGCCAAAACCCAGTCTTTGAAATCCTTTTGAAGCTTGAAGATGATAAAAACATAATAATTCTAAAACTTGAGAGATCAGAGAATCGCGCTGATAACGTGTTATGAAATAAATCTTAAAAGATCAACTATAGAAAAATATAAATGAAAATATTTGGAGGGAAAGAAAGTAATTAGAGGGAGTAAGAAGATTTTATTTGAAAATATATTTACAAATGAAGTGAAAGGGTCTATTTATAAGCTAATAACCTCTTATCTAAATTGAATTTACAAGATGAAGATAACACTTAGGGATTAGATGGATCAAATTTTAATCCAATCTAATTTACATCAAATTTAGATACAGAAAACATAAATGGATATTCACAAAAATATTCATAACAATATTTTATTTTTATTTGTTTTATAAGTTTTTAAGGATTATATTGGGCCTTGATGTGTTTTGTAGGTTCTAATTTCTAACCCATTGCCAAAGCCTTTTTAATGATCCAAAAACAAATTTGACTAATTAATTCAACTTAAAAACAAATCAAGCACCATAATTAAACAAAATTAAGTCAAAATTAAAATGAACATGAAGAACATTCCAAAGTAACAATTAGAAGGACAGCTAGCCCTACGGAGGATCAAAATAATCGTACTATGATAAAGAAAAAAAAGCCCTTTGCCAAGAGCGAGAAATCTCTCTTGGCAGAAACCAAAAACTAGGGGATCTAACTGCACACATTGCTCGAATAGCAAAATAAATAGTAAACAGTAACGAAAAACCTAGGGAGGTAGAATTGAAAGAAAAAAAACCTTAAAATCCTTTCTTTCCTTTAGAAAATCAGAAAAACAAAAACCTTAAAAAATCTAGTAGCCAAAAAAACTACAATACAAGAAAACAAAAAAGAAAAGAAAAAAAGCCCAAGAAATCCGAAGTAAGGAAGAGCTGGGTGGGGGATTTTTCCTTTTTCTTTTGGTTTTTTCTCTCTTTTGCTGGATATTTACAAAGTTGGAGGCTTAGTTTTGAATCGAAGAGATTTAGGGCTTTGTTTGTGATTTTTTTGTCACCGGTAGGAAGAAGAGAAAGGAAAGAGAGGTTTTTTGGTACAGAAAGGGTGGAGTAGTTGCCGGGTAGAGAGAGAAAAGAAGAAAGGAAAGTGGGAAGAGAAGGAGAAAATGAGGCTTAGCTACCTAGGGTTTGGAAGGTTTGAAACAACGTCGTTTTTTAACTTACCAAGAGCTCTTCTCCACTGCATCAAACAGTGTTGTTTTTAGCGCACTGGGGGTTGCTATGCAAGGCACCAGACGGTGCATATTAGAGTTGACCATGGGTCAGGTCGGTTAGCTTGGGCCAACTTAACCCAGTCAGGTAAAAGCCTTGTTCCTTTGTCTGATGGATTTGTTGTGATTTGGGTTGTTTGGGCTGTTGTGGTTTGGTTTGTTGGTCCCAAATAAATGTGCTAAAGGGGGGGGGGGGTGAATAGCACTTTTTGGCTCTTAGCAAGATGAGGAACTAATTTGAAAAGCAAAGAAAATAAAAACAGAGAAGACAATGCGTAGGAATTTAGAGTGGTTTGGTCCAAGAACTATATCCACTACCTTGATTGTTCAGCTAAAGATTTTCTAAACAAATCCATTATGAATTGGTGAAATTCACAAGCTTTCACCAAGCTTTACAATGACTTTTACTAAGCTTAGCCAAAACCTTTCACAATAATTTTTATCGAGATCAACTAAAACCCAAAGTGGTTTTTCAAAGGTTCGACTACAACCTTTTACAATGGTTTTTCACAAGCTCAACCAAAACCTAAAGTGGTTTTTCGAAGGCTCAACCACAACCTACAACAATGATTTTTCACGGGATCAACCAAAACCCAACAACAAACTTTTCTAGGCTAAGTTAAAACCTATACATTCAATCAATCTAACCCAAGCTTGAATAAACCCCTTAGAGTGACTCGCTCACTCTAAGTATTCAAGAAGAGAAGTAAAAAGAGTGTACCTATGATCACAAGATTGATCTAAGTGATACAAATGAAGTGTAAATCACAATTACAAAGATTGGAGTTGAGTGTAGTAAATGAGCAGTAAGTATTTTCTGGTTTTTTAGCTCTTTTGTGTGTTCTTGGAAGCCTTTAATCTTCTCTCTATGTGTTTTCTAACCGTTAGAAGTCCCTTTTATACTTGGAGAAATAACTCTGATGGTAATTTAACAGTTTATGGTCGTTGGAAACTGTAACACCCTGTATCCTTATTAGTCGCCAATAAGATTCTATCGATAAGGCAAAAGGTCACTTGATGTAAATTAAAGTGTCAAAGAGCGGTTACGAGTGAGAAGAATATTTTAAAATAAAATATTATTTTATAAATAAAATAATATTAAAATATTAATATTTTTTTAATTAAGGGAATCAGTTTGAAGAAGGATTATATGATCAATTTAAGTAGGGGAGAAGAAGAACGAATGAATTTTTGGAGATAAATGACGTAAGTGAGACCCGCATGTTTGTATTAAAATTGAGTTAGCGCGGGTGAGTAAATATTTAAATATTATGTTGATACAGTGTTGAAATGCAACTTCACTATTTTGATTGTATACGTATAAAGGAAGAAAGATAGAAAGAAATGAGAATTTTAAAACGTGTCGAAAGGATCAAATTATAAAATAAGAAAGTTTGGAAGGTTATACGATAAATAAAGAAAAGTTAAGGGTTATGTGTAATTTTAATATTTGGAGGCCAATGAGATATTATTGAATGATATGGTGGCATTAAAAAGGAAAATGTATGTGAAATGATATGTAAATTAAATGGATGGGATAAATAAAGAAAGAGAACTAAGATGATAAAAAAAAAAAGAATGGAGGTGACAGATGAGAATGATACTTTAAAGGTTGGCCATGAGCTTTAAAACATAAATAGATGAGGAAAGGTCATAGGAAGGCATGGGTTCATGGGGCTAGCCGCCCATGTGACCAAATGGAGAGAAGGATAAGATTAAATAATAAAGAATAAAGAAAGTAAAGAAATGAAATGAAGGTGGTAGGGGCCGGCTAAATTAGTGAGTACAGTGAGGAGTGAAAGAGAGATAAAAGAGATGAAAGGGAAAAAGAAAGAAAACTCAAGAAAGAAGGAGAAGAAATTATGGAGGGGCCGACCACAAGAAGAAAAAGAGAGAGAGAGAGAGAGAGAGGAAGAATAGTTTGTCGAAGGAGAAGGAAAAGAGAGAAGAAAAAAAAAAGAAAGAAAAGAAGAAGAAAAGAAAGGTGATCGAAGGTAAGAGAGAGAAGAGAGGAAGTCGGCTTATGAGCGAGAAACAAAGAGTTGGTGCTATTGGTTTAAAGAAAAAAAGGAAAGGAGGAAGTGTTGTCGATTTTAAAGGGAGAAGTTTTTGGGTGCATCATCGGTTGGAGAGGAAAGGCAAAAAGGGGTTGTTTGTCACCGGCGTTGGGAGAGGAAAAGTAAAGATGGAAACTGAACCATGTGAGAGAAAGAGCGGGTGAGAGAGTATAAACATGGAATTTTCATTTTAGTGAAAAGGTAACATAAACAGAAGAAGAGGGAAAGAGAAGAAAGGAAGAGAAAAATGAGCAGAAGAGAGAGAAAAAATAAACGAGAAAGAAAGGTAAGAAAATAATATAATTTATAATAATAATGTTAGAATAAAATAAGATATATAGATAAATTAATTATGTGGGTTTCAATATTTAAGAAAAATAAGTAAAGGTGGTGCATTGTGGCGGCAGGTCGGAGGAAATAGCGAGTGACCGGCAAGAAGGAATAAGTAGATACGTTTTCGAATTAATAGCGATGTAGTGTCCTGCTATTCTGAGGTGAGTAGGGGGTGTCAATTTCAAAATTTTCGTAAATATATATCTATTCGTATGATTTATTTTAAACGTGAAAATTGTGGATAACATGTACTGGTAGCAATCTTAGGAAATTGTGGTTGCAAATTACGTTTAGAAATCGTTTTGAATATATACATGTATAAATTATATGTAAAGTGTTTTGAAATATGAGAAATAAGCCCTTCGCACTGTTTTGCCTCAAAATCTGTGCCTTATATTTGTGCAGTATGCATTCATGGTTATATTGCTTATTCACCATGCAAATTATTGTTTTGAAATTCATGTATAAATATATTTTGAGAAAATGATAGATTTTATCATACCTTATGTCGAATGCTTTGGAAATAATTTTGAGACGAGCTTTTAAGGACATAACACAAATGCAAAATGGTTTTACAAATCGAGAGATTCGATAGTAGGTCGATTGTCACTTCGGTTAAGTGTGACCCTCTTGCACGAGTGAGCTCTAGCTAAAGAATCTTTAGGTCACCGACCGGCAGTTAGGCGTGGTGGTGACCACGGCCTGTGATATTTATATGCATGACTAGGCCACTAGATGATTATGCGGTTGCGACCGCTTGATTCTCCGATGTCGGCCAACATCGTTGAGATTACCATGGCATGTGAGATTCGATGGAGGGAGTTTCCCAGATGTTATTACGTGGTAGCGGGACCACGAGTTTATTTTCATTCCCTACTCAAGAGTGGCATGTTTGGGTTTTCAAACTCATATTTCTTTGCATGGTGAAAGTGGAATTTAATGGTTTTTCTGCAACTCCCTTATTTTTACAGTGAAATGAATTTTAACTCCTCGAGTGCCAGGCGATTTCTGATTTACGTATGAGTTTGATTAACATTTGATTTCATGGGAGCTTGCCGAATATATTGATTTGATTTGAGAAAAATGTCAATTGATCTTGACAGCGGAATTTTCGTTATGTAAAATTGTTTTAATTCAATATTTAAAATGATTGACTTGAATAAGGTTATTGATATGTTTTGTAGCAAAAATTTTTATCTGCCTTTGTTAATTTACCAATTGAAGTGTTTATAATGCATAAGAAATCTCGATTTTTCATATAAAGCACAAACTCCAGTTTGAAATAAATTATTTTTATAATCCTGCATTTTAACATTCAACTGATCTGCTGTTAGCTTGTTTCCCATCTATCCTCTACTCACGGAGCCGATGATCACTGAGTTTGTGAGACTCATACCCCTTTTATTTCTCTTTTTACAGATAAGGATAGGTCTAGTGTGTAATCATTGGCGCGTACGGTCCACCGCAGATAGATAAAGGCATTTCATAGCATTTTACCCTGAGTTGCTCCGCTGTTAGAGGTTGAGTTGTAGTACTCTGATTTTACTATGTAAAGAAATATTAATTTTTATATAAACGGGGAAATTTGAGATTTTTGAACTCAATGTATTTAATTGTGCTCTCATGACTTAAAGTTAAAATTTATTGGCTATGGTTATTGTTGAATTCATGTTTTAAATATTTATGGTTCAAACATGAATACAGTTTAGTAGGAATATACAATGAGTTATTGAGAAATTTCTTTAAGGCTTGTTCAGGACTTGGTAGGATCTCCTAGAGGCCTCGGACGCCGATAGCGATCGAGGAGGGGTCGTTACAATGTTGGTATAAGAGCACTAGGTTTAGTCGAGTCCTAGGATATTCTTGTGTCAAATAACAGAGTAGTGGGGTCAACGTAGAGTCTTGTTTATAGTCAGTGACTGCAGCACCGATTATAAGCATGAGGTTGCGTAGACTCTTTATCTTAGAAAACTACCTTGTGAAATTATAAGTGATGATTAAAAAATGAGAATTGATTGCTGATATCCGGGTTTGAGATGCCACCCAAGACACGAGCTGCTGTTGGAAGGATTTTAAGCAAATGCTCCTGAGGGAAGGTTGATGTAATGATATACCCTTCGACTAAGGGTGGAGGAAAGTAGAGTTGGACTAATTGGTCCGTAATAACTCATTCATTTGTTGGAGTTAAAATTTGAGCCATGATTGTCAATGGGAAGAAATTGATGATTATGAATAGTATTTGAGGTTAATATAAATGAGAACATACGATAATGGTAATAAAGGGCATATTTAGACTGGAATAAATAGCAATTATTGAGATTCAGTTGAGGTTTATAAATCTAAGCCTTATGGGAGGTGTAACCCCATACTTATGTGCACGGAGGCAAGTGCACTATGGTAATTAAGCTTGTTATGCTCATATATAAATGGTGCTGAACTTTTGAATTATTTTATATGTTGATATGTGTTGAATATGTGTACATCAGCTTAGAAAGAGCTGGTATTGATTTTGATTAAGTAATTGCAAGACCCCAAGATTTGATTTGAACTATTATGGTTATAGTTATAAGTACATGAATTAGCGTAAGCGTAAAAAATCAGTGATTATTATAATTGATGTGTGATCGTGAAGTAAAATGTTAGTAAGCAAATATGTTAAAGGAATTGTGGATGCTAGAATGGGTAAATCACTATGCGTGGTAGTATGAAATTAAAAATTTATTATACCATATGGAAAAGATGTCTTTAAGTGAGACCTGTTTGATTGACAACAATGCTAATGGTTCAGCGTCAGAGCACTAAGAATATCCCGTGTTTCAGTCACATGAGCAAATTGTATGGAGTATGAAAATAAATTTATAAGTTGAATTCGTGACATTGACCTTGATACTGAACATTATTATGCGGAGGTTTAAATGAGTTGGGAATATTATGTGAACCAAAAAGGTTTCTTCATGGGCTTAGATATTTTCACGACCCGGAACCTCCCTCAGGCCCATGACAATCGCCGCGACGTCCCGATTGACACTCATTATCCGGAATGCCAACCGGAACCCCGCAAGGCTTACATATAAGTTTCTTTCCTTTCCTATGAGCAATCATTGTTAAATATCGAGTTTTTAGAGAATATATACTATTTTAGATCAAAAACAATCAAAATAAAATTTTTGCCACACAGGGGTATTTTGGTTATTTTTTCTCAAAAATTTCAAAACTGGCTAAAACGTAATATACAAGTACAAAGTACATAATTCATATTCAAAATGAGTTTAAAAGTCTAAAATCTTCATTTAAAACGAAATTACGGTTATTTGAATATAATAAGAAAATAAAAGAAATATTAAGGAAAATATTCTATTTTCTTATAAAACAATATTTATAGAGTTATACGTGAATAATTTTTATAGCGTAAAAGCTAAATAAATTTATACATACTGAAATACAGTAAGCCAAAATATTTAATTTAATTTACAATAACAAGAGGGCCCCCGAATAAACAAAAGTAAAGAGGACTGTGAACCTACGGTTTGGAAAATGCAGATCCAATGGTAGTCCTCGATGAGATCAGCTATCTACAGTCTATACTGAACCTGAAATGGGTGGAAAGGAGTTGGGTGAGATTTTGCAATCCCAATGAGTAAACAGACATTATCATAAATATCTAAAGGCGAGTAAAATGGAGGCAAGTTTAAACAACAAATTTCAACCCATTTCATAATGTTTTCAATTTATTTCTTAAACCATAAAATATTTGTAATTTACCAAAACAGTTGTTAAGGCTTATGTCTTTTATTAAAACAAGGCTCAAGCCAAAACTAATCCTCGGGGATACCTTGGCCGAGGCATCTAACCGAGTCCGCCAAGGGTGTTAAAATATTCACACGTGAAACACATTTTTATTTTTAAAACCAGCCGTTCCTTGGCGTTGGCCGAGTTACACATTCACGTGGGGGTTCGACGTGAAGTGAGCTCTAATACTACCCCGGGAGTTACCCTCCTCGCCTCTACAACCGGAGTAACTATATAACTGGGTTTACCGTGCCCCTCTAATAGGCAGTCCACGGAAACCCGTCACTGCAGTGACTAACCCACCAATTTTAATAAAATTTCGACAGTATAACGTGGCTTTTATTTATTTATCCAGCCTGCATAGTAAAAACAACTTACATAAATTTCCCAATGCACTCACAAAATATAGCCACATATACTCATTTCTCATAAGCCATTCCTAGGAAAATATATATTTTTCAAGTCAATTTGCAGCCTCCAATTACTCAATTTCATAATCAATACAATATATTTTTATTTGTCACATTTATTCCTAAAACATCAAAAATCCCGTTTTAATCTCGTTTTCATTTCATAAAATACATAAAGGGCATTTAAAAATAAACTCTAGATAATTTACAATAATAATAAGTTTACTCACCGTTTGTACAAACTAAAAGCTTTCTAAGCGCCCCGATCACTACTCGTCGGGTACGACTTCTTTGCCTTTTCCGGAAGGCTCTCCTCCTAGACACATTACAAAAATTTACACAATTCATCACATTGATGCTAAATCACTATATAATTAACTTAAATCCTATACTAATGCATGGTATGAAATGCAATAGCCTAAAACGGCTTAAACGCGGTATTAACCTATTTTTGGCACTTTGCCCGATAAATTGCTAACGCGCTCCATTTTAGCTCTAAATCATCCCATTCTCTCTCCAACATTTCTAACCATTAAATATCAGCCAATAACCTTCTAAAAACAACAAAATCAGCTCACTCCCTTCCTTGGAAAATTCGGCCAAAAATGGGACATTAACTCGGTTAATTTTCTACTTTGTTTTTCTATCACGTTTAATCGTTTTTCATCATTTTCTCTTCATTTTCCTTAGAATAAAATCAATTCATCATCATTGTACAGCATTGAGCATCCAGCCAAGAGTGGGTATTGTGAAAATTTAATGATTTCTTGCCCAATTTAATTTCTAAACACATTTAACTAACTAAAACTATCAATTTAACTAAAAATCAAAACCTAAAAATTTCAATTTCTCTCTCCTAGAATTTCGTCCAGCCCTTGATATCACTTTTTGATCTCTTTCCTCAAGCATGCTAAATGGAAAGAAAGGCATAGGAAAGGTAGAATCAAGCTAAAGTCAAAAAATCTTACCGTTAGACGCGTAAACGATCAAAAACCGCGAATTCCCTTTGAATTTCTTGTTTCTCGTTGGTTTTTCCTTTTTTCTTCCTTTCCTCTCTATTCCCTCTCTTGTTCTTCCTTATGGACAGCCAGCACTTAAAATGGGGTTTAAATGGGCTGATTTTTCATTAAAATAATATTATATCTTTACAAAATGCCACATGTCACTTTCACATTGGCCCATCCATTTTTAAAATTTCATCCATTTGTTTCCAATTTTCACCATACACTTGTCTCATATATTCATAGCTTAGATAAAATTCTCAGACTCATCCAAAGTCTCGGTGGAGTAATTTTTTAAAATTTACACTTTTACCCCCGTAAAAAGTCAAAAATTACATTTGCCCAAAAATTGAAAAATTGCCCAGAGACATATTTTTCATCCCTTATACTCATACCATTCTCCAATTTGTCAATTTGATCTAAATTCTCTCAAAATCTCAAATTTTATCCGTGGGTGGCAACATTACGATTTTACCCCTACACTCCAAAAATCACTAGAATTAAACATTTTCACTTCCTATCATTAAATTATACTCCAAATAGTTAATCTTGGTCAAACATTTCACTCCATGATCAAATTATTATCTTAAGTGGTAAAATGACGATTTTGCCCTTGAATATCAAAATTTTTAATTTTACCCCAAATGAACCCTCGAACTCCGAACAATCATTTTTAGTCATTCCTGGACTATAAAATATTAAATTTCATCATACAATTCCTATTTAAACTAGTTCGAGGTTAAATCAATTTAAATGTACCGTTAGGTACAATATCAGGTTTCGTCTATTCTTAGGTGCTTTTCTAGCGTAATAACATGCTACTCAATGCATGTATGTCATGACATGTATTTATAGGGTCGGGTTTTACAGATATCGTGGCATGCAAGTAAAAAAAGGAAATTGAAAAGTTACTAAGATATAAAAAGACGTTGATACCTAGTGAGGAAATTGTGAAGGAATTTGAGGTTGGTATAACAACAGAACGAATTTACCGTACTGTTAAGAAGATCTGCAATCTTATTATGAAATAGTTAAAGGAAAAGAGGCTGGTAAAAAGACAAGGTTAAATATGTGGCGTATGAGAAATCTAAGAATACAAATTAAGGTATGAATAGATGAGAAATGAGGGTGACTTTTAGGAATTGTGATATTACAGAAGATGCGGTGATCAAATAAAGATGAAGTAGATGAAGTTGGACGGATCCCTCAGACGTAAAGTATACACAGATACCGAATTATAATTAGATGGACATGATATTTATCGATTGAGATATGGACAATGACATGGTGATGTAAGGATGCATGGTATAATGAAATTTATATATATGATTGGAAATGATAAGGAAGGATTTAAGCATGTAAATTATGTGAAATTATGCATAGGCATAGTGTGGGTTCATATGGATTACATGAGGAATGACGTATGGTAAGATGCAAGATGGATGAAACCTTAACTGTCCAAGGAGTAAATTGGAAATTGATTATATTTTGATGTTTGTGGATTAAATATGATCTTTGGAAGTGAACTAAAAGGATAAACTAAAAATGTCGAAATTGAGAAACAGTAAAAAGGAAATCCAATCCGGATACAGTTGACAAGGACTTCCATATATGGTGATGAATATTGACACTTAAAAGAATATATGTATATATATGTGGAATTGCGTGTATAACCGGTGGGAGTGAAGGATTATTTAATTGATTCGAGTTTTGAACACGATATGTTTGATGAGTTGCATAAATGGCACAATAAAAAGATATGCCATTTGAAATGGAGCTATGTGGATATAAGGAGAATTTCAGAATAATAGTAAAAAATAGAATAATATGATCGAGATGTAGAAGTAAAGGAAGTGTTAATTCATGGTTATGCTAAACTTTCTATGTGGCGATAGAGCCACGAACGGAGAATAAATGGTGATAGTATTATAATGCAAGTATTTGGAGGGGTTGATTTAGAAGGTGAAATTTAACTTTGTTAATAATGATGTCATGCTTTGAGACATGAAGGAATTGAACTAATGAAGTTAAATTGATGGTGAATGAAAGAACTACAATAAAAGTTAACTGTTGGCAAGTGAGTTGCCTTTTTGCATGATGTAAATCTCATTGGCTTAAGAATGAGGTTGAAGTGTGAATCTTAAGGCGTGCACGTTACGGAAAAACTAAAAATAATTTAATCACCTAGAAGCAAAGTAAATATGACGTATGTGGGACTAATTGAAGGCTTGAACTTCCCCCAATGTTGAAAATATGCACAGGTTTAAAAATGGTGTGTTTATAGTGTTTTGAGTTATGTAATAGTATATGGGACCAACATGAATGAATGTCGAGAAGTTTAGCACGAAATGAAGTAAACATATAATGATTGGGCATATATAAGTAACCATGATTATGATCGAAATTGGCAAGATTGAGATGGAAATATGTTTACAAATTAATAATGGAGTTCAAGGCATACTTGGGATTATAGTGATAATAGAAGACAACTGTGAAGAGTATCGTGGTTTTGATTTCTAAGATGACAAGGGATCTATGTTACGTGTTTTAGTTGAAACAAAAATAAATGAGGCAGATAGATTAAAATCCCTGTGAAGAAGGAAATGAAGTACAATTGTAAAGTCACATGAGTAACCTGATGCTAACGTGAATTTGGGGACGAATTCTATTTTAGTGGTGGAGATTGTAACACCCTGTATCCTTGTTAGTCGCCAATAAGACCCTTTCGATAAGGTAAAGGGTCACTTGATGTAAATTAAAGTGTCAAAGAGCGATTACGAGTGAGAAGAATATTTTAGAATAAAATATTATTTTATTAATAAAATATTATTTTATGAATAAAATAATATTAAAATATTAAAAATTTATTAATTAAGGGAATCAGTCTGAAGAAGGATTATAGATCAATTTAAATGGGGGAGAAGAAGAACGAATAAATTTTTGGAGATAAATGATGTAAGTGAGACCTGCATGTTTGTATTAAAATTGAGCTAACGCGGGTGAGTAAATATTTAAATATTATTTTGATACCGTGTTGAAATGCAACTTCGCTATTTTGATTGTATACATATAAAGGAAGAAAGATAGAAAGAAATGAGAATTTTAAAACGTGTCGGAAGGATTAAATTATAAAAGAAGAAAGTTTAGAGGGTTATACGATCAATAAAGAAAAGTTAAGGGTTATGTGTAATTTTAATATTTGGAGGCAAATGAGATATTATTAAATGATATGGTGGCATTAAAAAGGAAAATGTATGTGAAATGATATGTAAATTAAATGGATGGGATAAATAAAGAAAGAGAACTAAGGAGATAAAAAAAAAAAAGAATGGAGGTGACGGATGGGAATGATACTTTAAAGGTTGGCTATGAGTTTTAAAACATAAATATATGAGGAAAAGTCAAAGGAAGGCATGGGTTCATGGGCTAGCCACCCATGTGGCCAAATGGAGAGAAGGATAAGATTAAATAATAAAGAATAAAGAAAGTAAAGAAATGAAATGAAGGTGGTAGAGGTCGGCTAAATTGGTGAGTAAAGTGAGGAGTGAAAGAGAGATAAAAGAGATGAAAGGGAAAAAGAAAGAAAAGTCAAGAAAGAAGGAGAAGAAATGATGGAGGGGTTGGCCAAAAGAAATAAAAGAAGAAGAAAAAAAAAGAGAGAGAGAGAAAGAGAGGAAGAATAGCGTGTCGGAGGAGAAAGAAGGGAGAAAAGAAAAAGAAAAAGAAAGAAAAAGAAGAAGAAAAGGAAGGTGACCGAAGGTAAGAGAGAGAAGAGAGGAAACCGGCTTATGGGAGAGAAACAAAGAGTTGGTGCTGCCGGTTTAAAGAGAAAAAGGAAAGGAGGAAGTGCTGTCGATTTTAAGGGGAGAAGTTTTTAGGTGCACCGTCGGTTGGAGAGGAAAGGCAAAAAAGGGTTGTTTGTCGCCGGCATTGGGGGAGGAAGAGTAAAGATGGAAGCTGAACCATGTGAGAGAAAGAACGGATGAGAGAGTATAAACATGGAATTTTAATTTTAGTGAAAAGGTAACATAAACGAAAGAAGAGGGAAAGAGAAGAAAGGAAGAGAAAAATGAGCAGAAGAGAGAAAAAAATAAATGCGAAAGAAAGGTAAGAAAATAATAAAATATATAATAATAATGTTAGAATAAAATAAGATATATAGATATATTAATTAAGTGGGTTTCAATATTTAAGAAAAATAAGTAAATGTGGTGCATTGTGGTAGTAGGTCGGAGGAAATAACGAGCGACCGACAAAAAGGAATAAATAGATATGTTTTCGATTTAATAGCGATGTAGTGTCCTGCTATTTTGAGGTGAGTAGAGGTGTCAATTTTAAAATTTTTGTTAATATATACCTATACGTATGATTTATTTTAAACGTGAAAATTGTGGATAGCATGTACTGGTAGCAATCTTTGAAAATTGTGGTTACAAATTACGTTTAGAAATCGTTCTGAATATATATATGTATAAATTATATGTAAAGTGTTTTGAAAAACGTGAAACAAGCCCTTTGCACTGTTTTACCTCAAAATCTGTGCCTTATATTTGTGCAGTGTGCATTCATGGTTATATTGCTTATTCACCATGCAAATTATTGTTTTGAAATTCATGTATAAATGTATTTTGAGAAAATGATAGATTTTATGATACCCTATGTCGAATGCTTTGGAAATAATTTTGAGACAAGCTTTTAAGGATATAACACAATTGTAAAATGATTTTACAAATCGAGAGATTTGAGAGTAGGTCGGTTGTCACTTCAATTAAGTGTGACCCTTGTGCACGAGTGAGCTCTAGCTAGAGAACCTTCGGGTCACTGACGGGTGGTTAGGCGTGGTGGGGACCACAGTCTGTGATATTTGTATGCGTGGCTAGGCCACCAGATGATTATGCGATTGCGACCACTTGATTCTCCGATGTCGGCCAACATTGTTGAGACTGTCATGGCATGTGGGATCCGATAGAGGGAGGCTCCCGGATGTTATTACGAGGTAGTGGGACCACAGGTTTATTTTCATTTCCTACTCTAGAGTGGCATCTTTGGGTTTTCAAACTCATATTTCTTTGCATGGTGAAAGTGGAATTTAATGGTTTTTCTGCAACTCCTCTATTTTTACGATGAAATGAATTTTAACTCCTTGAGTGCCAGGCGATTTGTGATTTACGTATGAGTTTGATTAACATTCGATTTCAGGGAGCTTGTCGAATATATTGATTTGATTTGAGAAAAATGTCAATTGATCTTGACAGCGGAATTTCTTTTATGTAAAATTGTTTTAATTCAGTATTTCAAATGATTGACTTGAATAAGGTTATTGATCTATTTTGTAGTGAAAATTTTTGTTTGCCTTGGTTAATTTACCAATTGAAGTGTTTATAATGCGTAAGAAATCCTCGATTTTTCATATAAGGCACAAATTCCCGTTTGAAATAAATTATTTTTATAATCTTGCATTTTAACATTCAACTGATCTGTTGTTTGCTTGTTTTCCATCTATCCTCTACTCACGGAGCCGATGATCACTGAGTCTGTGAGACTCACACCCCTCTTATTTCTCCTTTTGCAAACAAGGATCGACCTAGTGTGTAATCATTGGCGTGTACAGTCCACTGCAGATAGGTAAAGGCATCTCATAGCATTTTATCCCGAGTCGCTCCGCTGTTAGAGGTTGAGTTGTAATACTCTGGTTTTACTATATAAACAAATATTAGTTTTGTTATAAATGGGAAATTTGAGATTTTTGAACTCAATGTATTTAATTGTGCTCTCATGACTTAAAGTCAAAATTTAATGGCTATGGTTATTGTTGAATTCATGTTTTAAATATTTATTGTCATGACCCAGAACTCCCATCGAGCCCGTGACAACCGTCACGATGTCCCGATAGGCACTTATTACCCCGAATACCGATCGAAACCCCGCAAGGCTTAGCATCAGCTTCTGCATCTCCCCAGTGAGCGACAGTTATTAAATCTCACATTTCAAAAAAATCATAAGTCATTTCCAAATCAACAAAATAAAATATTACTTTCTGGCTCACAGGGGCATTTTCGTCATTTTTTTTCAAAAATATCGAAACTCTCCAAAAACATGGTGTAAAAGCTAAATATATTCATACATACTTTCAATCAAATAATTGAAGAATAAAATTACTTTTACAGTGACACGTGGGCCCCCAACTAACTAAGAAGATGTAGGGCTACGAACCCTTACTTTCTCGGATGCAACTCCGAGATTAATTCTCGTCTTAATCAACTATCAACAAATTGTCCTGAGCCTGAAAAATGGATAGGAA